>NC_053166.1:98551350-98613850 GCF_016835505.1 Polypterus senegalus | reverse complement strand
GAGAAAATACATTTGGTCTAAAAGAAAGGTATACTTGGGTGTCATTTGAAAATGAGTGAATATTCATGTTTTAATGCCCAATGGAGTCATGTAATGTGAAAACAGTTAAGGTCCCAGGATTTAGCCCTGTGGAACACCATATTTAACTTTTGAGTATGGAATAATGGAATACTGTCAGCACATTTCTGTATGTACTGATAACAGTTTGATAAACAAGAAGTGCACCATGCCTGAATCCCAATGTAATTTTCCAGCATATGTAATATAATATATTGGTAAATGGTGTCAAATGCTACACTTAAATCTAACAACATAAATGCTATGGAATATCCTTTATCAGTCGATATCAGAATGTGTTTTTTTTTTTTTAAATCCAACATGTGTTAGTGCTGTTTCCATACTATGACCAGTATGGACGCCAAAATGAAATTTCTCAAATAGATTGTGATGTGTAATGTTAGACTGAAGCTGTATGGCAATTGCTTTTACAAGTATTTTAGAGAAAAAGGTACATTTCAAATGAGTCTAATTATTAAACATATCTGGGCCTACCTCTGACTTTTTAAGCAACAGTCTGATAACTGACACTTTTAATTCATCAGGAACTGTGCCATTTAGTAATAAAACAAGGCCAAGAGTGGGTGTTGCCAGAACATCTGTTGAGCTTTTTACTAGTTTGGTTGTTACTGGGTCTAAGGAACAAGAAGTAGGTTTCATTTTAAAAGTTATGAGTTCATGTTCTGTTACTAAATTTAAAATGACTAAACTGGTACATACAAGACACAGGGTTTGCTAATCTAGTATTAATTTTGCGAGCTGACACTGAAATCTTGGATCATATGTTGTCAATTTTCTCATTAGCGAAGTTCATGAAGTCTGTACTTCTGATGTTTGTAGGAATTTTGCATAATACTTTAGAATTACCTTTGTTATGATTAGCCACTGTTCTAAACAGTTCAGGAGGATTATTGCTAATGTTATGTATTAATCTACAGTAGAATACATGTCCCAAGTGGGCTTTTTTAAAATCATTTTTAAACCTCTCTGTACATGCAGTTTGGAAGAACTGCAGCTTTTTTTCTGTCTATCTACACTCCATTTTTCAACATTCTAATTTAAGAGCTTAAGTGTTTTCATTAAACCAGGGTGAGTGTTTATGCGCTTTAATCACTTGTTTTACTGGGAGCTACTGTATCCAAATCCTCTTTCATAGTCTCAATATAATATATTAGTTGATCCAAATTGTTTTCAACAATTCTGCTCGAGTTTCTCAGAATATGTAAAATGTTGATATAGAGCTATAATCTAAATGTTGCATGTCCTTGTTTTAATTTGCACGCATACTGGTAAGGGCAGAACTTAGTCAAACGTAATTAGTGATCAAAACTAACTTAATTTAAAGGTATAATACTTAAATTTTGAGTCTAAACTCTAAGTAATGTGTGATTATAACTGAATGGTCCTTTGATAATCTGGCAAAAACCTACTAAATTTAACAAAAAAGTTTGTTTCCTCATCGATTTAGATTTATTAAAATCCCACATCAACACTACTTGATCATAATTTATGGCTAAATCGGATTAAAGGCTACCAAACTCAGTCATGCAAATCAAATACGGCCATGTGGGTTTGCAGACTAATACTACATTTGCACTGGAATCTATTTTAATTTCTAATATGAATGTCTCAGAGTATGTAAATTTGCCTACATTTTTGAGGCAGTTTGCAGTTCTTCACATGGAATTATTCCAAGGCCGCCTCCTCGACCTTTAGAGTATGATTTTTTACATGTCTATTGAAGAATACTTAATTTAGAGAGGATTTTATGTTTTAAAGGAAATTTAGTATACTGTCTTAAAACTTCTATTGCTGAGCTACAATATTTCTTAGTTGATATCTTATGTATAAGCAAACCTTACTATATTGTCCTTGTCTAAACTTGTATTTGATATTGTTAAAAACAGGTATTGCCGCTGTTTTCTTCATTAGGATGTAAGGGGTTTATGTCATACCCTGCTGTATTTTCATATATCCCTTCTTGCAGCTTAACGTTCTTACTGAAATATCCTTGATCTGTCTCATTTCCTCCTTTATATAGGCAAGCCTAAGGAAGCAGAATGGTGGTTGGTTGGTTGGTTGGTTGTTTTATTTCTTCCTAATTTCATCCCTTCTTTTTTCAATTTTTAACCTCATTGATATGCAAAGTGCAGGGGGTCACCGTATATGCTAGATTTTTTGCAATCCATCTAGGTACATGTTTCTGATAAATGAAAGTGGAAAGAGAACATTTTAGGATATACTGTACTAAAAAAAGTTCTGTGAAAATGAAAGAATGGAAACAGAAAAGTAAACATAAGGCCTGTGTAGAGTTTTCATTTCTTCCAAATTTTGTTGTATGGGCACTCTGGTTTCCTCTCATGAACACTCTGATTTGAACCATTGGTTCTAAGGTGCATACCTGTACTGAACATAATTTATCATTTATTTTTGTTGTGCAACTTTTTTTTTTTTTTTTTTTTACTGACTAAATTTTGCAGTTCTCTCAAATGGATGAAAAATGGGTGTGTTTAAGTTTTCAGTATAAAGATTGAAGGGCAGAACTTTAAAAATTTTGAAAGATACTGTACCTAGATGAATTAACAAATTTAGCATTAAATCAAAAATTGTTGTTTTCATTTATAGAAAGTGTGTCTTTAAAGATAGTTGTGTATTTTAAGTGTCCCCTTAATTATTATTTTTCTTTTTCTTAAGGTTTGTTTGGAGTGAAGCGTTACGGAGTTCATGTGAATGGTTTTACTAGACCAGACGATGGACAGCTTGCTATGTGGTTGGGCCAAAGGTCGTTTACTAAGCAGACATACCCTGGCCTGCTTGATAACATGGTACTGTAATTCATAAAATTACTCAGTCTTGAAAAGAGACAAAGCAAGAAATTCAACATTTCCAAAATTCTGTAATGCCTTTTGATTTACTGGTGATATTAAATAATGGTGACAGAGTTTACTACACTCATTACGATTTATTTGTTAGTTGCTTGACATCACATACCCAATACTATTTTTGCAGTACACATCAATATTTCTAGGTTACATCCTCAACTGACAGTGTCTGCCAGTGATTGCATTTTATATGTTATGTTAAAGATATAGTTATTTGTATTCCATACAAATACAAGACCAGTTCAATTCAAAGGGTCTACATGTTTAAATTCCTTACTGAAATTTGAAAATCAATATTGTTAAAATGCTGTGGTAATTGTACCTTGTTTTTTATAGACATTCAATGACTGCATATATAGGGATCTGAATCATAGTACAAATGTGAGGTTAGGACCTTTGATAGGAGAAACTTTTGTTGGTCGGACATCTTTTAAATTTTGATTCAATACCTCTGCTCAAGTCCCTCTTTAACTCCCCAGTCTGCCAGGTAGCTTACAGTGCTGACTTCCCTAATTATAGCGAAAAATGATAAGAAACAGAAATGTAATGATTACCAGTACGTATTATCCCAGTTTGCAGTATCTTTGTTAATTTATGCAGAGAATGCAACATAACCTTCCAAGTAATGCACAGTGTCTGTTTTTAAGCAAGATACCAGCTATGGAGATATTTTTAACATGTTAGGAGCAAGGGTGTAGGTAGAACAGTATTAAACAACCTTTTTTCTGTGGATGCACACTTAGTTAACTCCAAAAATCCCAAGACACACGACGATTCTACCAACCATAAAATCATTAAATCTCTTAGATGTCCTAAACTGTTTGAAGAGACAGGACAGGGGTTAGCAGAATTAGCAGCTCAGATGTTGCCATTCACAGACACAGCACTTAGTGAGCACTTTGGACACATTTTCCAGTTGCTTCATCCCTTTGCCCACTCATACAGACCGTCTTCTCTCTGCATCACTCCTCTGACGCAGGGTCAAAGGCAACTTGTATGCCCATTGGTCCATGGCTCTACAAAAGTTGCTGGCAAACATGCATCCAAGCAAATGGACCCCTAACACATCTCCTGGCAGCCAAAGTGCTCTTATAGAGCTGTATCCACAAAACTGCAGTCATGGGCCTGCTTTTATGTCTGCTTCTCCAGGTAGTTCCATTCTCCTCAAAAAGGTCTTGTCCACGTGAGGAGCATGTCTTCTTAGGTCTGTACCCAGGGGGAACTACACTGTTATTTCCATGGCATGTCAGTTGATAAACATTTGTGTTTTTTAGAAGTGTTTAGGGTATAATTATGTATGTAGAGTATAATTATCAAGTTGTTGATGGCGATGAAAAATTGAACACCAATTTTAATGTATGCCCTGTAAAAGGATGAGCAGAGACAGCATGAAGTGTTGGGGTTTCCGGCCCCGTATATTCTATAACAAAAAAAACACAGGTCAAAATCATAAACTCTTAGCAGTTCATAACGCGACGCCGAGTCCTGGCGTCGCGGCCATTTTATTGGGGAGGAGCCGGAAGTGGAGGAATGCTGGGAAGGTCCGTGAGGGAGGATGGGAAGGATGACGTCAGGGCAAGATGGCGGAGGAAGGGCGGAAGTGCCGCACTGCGGTCAAACCCGGCTACGGAGGAGGGAGGTCTTTTTTCCTACAAGGAAGCAGAGGGAGAAAGTTAATACCCCGCCATTCCCTGCCAGCGAATGTTTTCCCAGATGCTTTCGAATCCGTCCGCGGTCTCCTACTCGCGCGTGCGTGACACGATCCCCCCCTTAGCCCAGGACCGTCAGGTCGGGCGGACCTAACCGAGAGGTCGTGAATACGGGAGAGGGCATCGGCGTTGGCCTGAAGGGTACCCGCCGATAAGTGACAGTGAACTTATACGGCTGTAGGTCCAGAAACCACCTAGTGACCCGCGGATTCGACTCTTTGTGTAGGGACATCCACTGAAGCGCAGCGTGATCTGTCACCAGAGTGAATTCGCGACCCAGTAGGTAATAACGGAGGTGGGTCACTGCCCACTTAATGGCCAAGGCCTCCCTCTCCACCGCCGCATACCGAGTCTCCCGGTCCATCAGTTTCCGCTAAGGTACATCACAGGGTGTTCAACACCATCAACGCTTTGGCTCAGCACGGCACCCAGGCCTGTGTCCGAAGCGTCGGTCTGGAGGATAAACGGGAGCCCAAAATCGGGCGTCCGCAATACAGGTGCCGACGTTAGGGCCTTTTTTAAGTCACTGAATGCGTGTTCTGCCTTGTCGGTCCACACTACGTATAGGGGAGCGCCCTTTTTTGTCAGGTTAGTCAAGGGTGCGCTCTTCGAGAAGCGGGAACAAACCGGCGGTAGTACCCGCAAGCCCCAAGAAAGCCTGCACCTGCTTCTTGGTATTCGGACGAGGCCATTCTAAGATGTCTTTAACTTTGGAGCCCTGTGGCCGCACCTGTCCTTGTCCCACAAGGTAGCCTAAATACTTGGCCTCCTTTAAGCCAAAGAAACATTTTCGGGGTTTATGCGGAGGCGGCTTTAGCCAGTGTTCTGAGGACAGCTGCAACCTGCAATAGATGCTCCTCCCAGGTGCCGGAATAGATGACGACGTCATCCAGGTAGGCGGCACTATAGGATTGGTGGGGCTTCAGCACTCTGTCCACCAGACGTTGGAAGGTGGCCGGCGCCCCGTGCAGCCCAAATGGGAGGACCTTGTATTGCCAGTGCCCGCTAGGGGTGCTAAAGGCTGTTTTTCTTTGCGGATGCCGTTAAGGGAATTTGCCAATACCCTTTGTCATGTCAAGGGTGGTCAAATACGAGCCGCGCCCAGCCGCTCCAGAAGGTTGTCAATGCGGGGCATCGGGTAGGCATCGAACTTGGAGACCTGATTCAGACGTCTAAAGTCATTACAGAACCTCCAGGAGCCGTCCGGCTTGGAGACGAGGACAACAGGGCTGGACCAGGGACTATGGCTCTCTCAATTATGTCCATGTCCAACATACGCTGCACCTCCAGTTCAACCTCTGCGCGCTTTGCCTCCGGAGCCTATAGGGCCTCTCCGGACGATTACCCGGGTCCGTGACTATATCGTGGGCAATCAGCGAGGTCCGCCGGGTGATTCGCTTAGCACTCGGGATGGCTCGGAGTGTCTGGATTAACTCCTGCCGCTGCTTGGGTGTCAGCTCTTCGCCGAGGTTGAGGGCAGTCGTGCTTGAGAAAAGGGAGAGTGACCTATGGGAGCGGGCAGCTCCTCCCTATCCTTCCAAGGTTTCAACAGGTTAACATGATAGATCCTTCACTCGGTCGACGCATTGGGTTGTTTCACCAAATAGTCGACGAGTCCTTTTCTCTCCTTAACCTCGTAAGGCCCTTGCCAGTGAGCGAGCAGCTTAGAGTGGGAGGTAGGGATGAGAACCATAACCCGGTCCCCTGGGCGGAACTCCCTGAGGACGGAGTTGCGTTGTAACACCGGGCCTGCGCTGCTTGTGCACGAGTCACGTGTTCTTTTAGGAGGGGCCTGATTTTTGTGAGTCGATCGCGCAGTTGCGCTACGTAGTCTAAAATATTGGAGGAGGGAAGGGCCTCAGCCTCCCAGCCCTCTTTTAGGATGTCGAGGATTCCTCGGGGTGTCGCCATATAACAATTCAAACGGGAGAAGCCCGTAGAGGCCTGAGGTACCTCCCATAGGCAAAAGCACGAGCGGAGGAGCTGGTCCCAGTTCCTGCCGTCCGCTGACCACCTTTGGAGCATCTGTTTAAGCGTCTGATTAAAACGTTCCACCAACCCGTCCGTTTGCGGGTGATAGACAGATGCTTTCAGGTGCTTTATCTGCAGTAATTTGGCTACCTCCCTGAACGTATCCGAAGTAAAGGGCGTACCCTGGTCCGTGAGGACTTCTTTGGGTATGCCTACTCGGGAAAACATGTTAACCAATTCCCGTGCGATGCTTTTAGAATTAGCGGAGCACAGGGGAACCGCCTCTGGGTACCGGGTAGCATAATCCACCATGACTAGTATATACTTGTGGCCACGGTTTGAGGGCTCTAAGGGTCCTACCAAGTCGACCCCTATTCTTTCAAAGGGGACATCGATGAGGGGTATAGGGACGAGAGGAGCACGGTCCTTTCTAGGAATCTGGCGGATCTGGCACTCCGGACATGACTGACAGAAACGCCGGACCTCCTCATTGATCCCCGGCCAGTAAAACCGGAGCTTAATCCTCTCCAGTGTTTTTTCGGCCCCGAGGTGGGCGCCTAGGAGGTGAGCGTGCGCCAACTCGCATACCTCCCGCCGGAAGGTACGCGGAATTAGCAGCAACTTCCGCACCTCGCCTCATGGGTTGCCACCGGTACAACAGATCGTTCTCAAGGACAAAGAAGGGCTCACGCGGTGTGGAACCGTCCGCTTGTGTGCTGTTAGGCAGAACGACAGCATTCCGGGCGAAGCGCAGGGAGTCATCATTCCACTGCTCCCTCTTAAAGGAGGCAGGCGTGGACCGGAACTGATGGTCCAGGCCGCCGAGAGGGTCTTGTGGCCTGGGCCCGGGAAGAGTTCCATGGCTAGTCCCTTCCCGGCGGAATCTTCCGGTCGGGTCCGTAGCGCGAAAGGTCCCCGAGGCACCAGCGCCATTAGGGCCTGCCCTTGTGCACGGCGTGGAGACCGCGGGAGGGGTGCCACTGCCCCTCATAACAAGATCCAACAAGGCCCCGGGAGCGGTGGACGTCTTACCGCTGATCTTTTAGACCAGTCTTGTCCCAAAATCACTGGGAAGGGGGGTTCCGGCAGCACCGCGATCGTCATTTGAGTTGGTTCCCCCCTCCAGGTGAGATAACAGCGAGCGGAACGATATGACCTAGTCCCCCCATGCACACAAGTGACCAACAAGCGTTGGCTTATCCACTGTCGTGGTAAGACAAAACGGCGAGCTACAATGGTAATGTTGCTGCCGGAGTCAAACAAAGCCACGACGGCGTGCCCATTTAACAATACCACTCCCGTGTTCGGACTCGCCAAGGGATGCGGCGGGGTACAGTACCTCTCCGACGACGTCCAGGTGCAATCCATGGGTTCTGGAGCGATGTTGTGGGGGCAGGTTGGCAGCAGGTGGCCGGTCTCGCCACACTTGTAACAGCGCGGCGGGCCCGGCTTCTCTCTGGTTCTCGGCGGTGCTTCTGCAGCACGTCGAGAGGGCTCGGGGGTGGCTGGCCGTCCCTGTCGGTTCCCCCGAGCAGGCCTTTCTGACCCGCCGAGTCGGAGGACCGCCACTTGACGCTCCAGGACGTCCAGGAGGCCTGGCATATACTTATAGGCGTGTCCCCGGACCTGCTGGGCGAGGGAACTGGGCAACGAGTTGACCAGGCCTTCACAGGCCACCTGCTCCACCACTCTCCGAGCTTGGGGTCCTTCTGGCGTAGCCAGCGCCCATCTTACCCCAGAACTCAACGCCTGGCGCTGGCAGGCTTTTCGGGTCAAAGACCCAGTTCCGCCATTCAGCCGCCTGCTGGCCCGGGGTGATGCCGTAGCGTGCCAGTATTTCAGGTTTGAGGAGGTCATAATTGGCGGCCTCCTCCTCAGGGAGGTCATAATAGGCCCGCAGCGCGGGTCCCTTCAGATAGGGCGCCAATATGGACGCCCACGCGGCCCGCTGCCACTCGTTCTGGGTGGCCGTCCGCTCGAAAACGCCTAGGTAGGCCTCGATGTCTTCAGAAGCACCCATCGGGACCAAAGGAGGAGGCGTCTGCTTGGGCGGGTCTGGCCTTACCCGCTGGGCCTCTGTCAGCCTGGCCTTCGTGGCTTCCAGCTCCATCGTGGTGGCGGCTTGCGCCTGCTGCAGTGCCTGGAGCCGGGCGTCGATGTTTTGCAGCACGGTGTTCAGGTCCTGTCCCTCCGTCATATTTCCGGGATTTCTGTATCCTGCCGACTACGCCAGATGTAAAAGGACGAACAGAGACAGCATGAAGTGTTGGGGTTTCCGGCCCCGTATATTCTATAACAAAAAAAACACAGGTCAAAATCATAAACTCTTAGCAGTTCATAACGCGACGCCGAGTCCTGGCGTCGCGGCCATTTTATTGGGGAGGAGCCGGAAGTGGAGGAATGCTGGGAAGGTCCGTGAGGGAGGATGGGAAGGATGACGTCAGGGCAAGATGGCGGAGGAAGGGCGGAAGTGCCGACTGCGTCAAACCCGCTACGGAGGAGGGAGGTCTTTTTCCTACAAGGAAGCAGAGGGAGAAAGTTAATACCCGCCATTCCCTGCCGGCGAATGTTTTCCCAGATGCTTTCGAATCCGTCCGCGGTCTCCTACTCGCGCGTGCGTGACAGCCCATTTAAGAGATTTGCATTTCAATTAAATACGTTTTTAGCAGTGCAGTCAAAGTCAACAGTTATTTCCGTCATTTTTTACTTTGATACATCTGTGTCTCATATGCTGTGACAATATGTAAATTAATACATTGACCTCGTGTTCTTATTGTCTTCTTTTCAAGTTGCCTTTTAGGAAGGTATTCAAATTCAGGCTGTACTTGTTGAAGTAGTATTTGGTTAACATCTCAGGTTTAAGGTCATGACATCCGTTTAAATTTTAACTATGCCAGTAAGTTTTTTGAATTCACTTGTGCAGATTCTACAATAGATTTGTGATTCCGTGTGCATTTATTTCATGATATATGTATTAATTTTATAATTACATGTTTTAATGTAAGATGCAATTAATTCCATACACTTAAGCGATTAATTTTTTTAATTGATTCCCAGCTCTAAAAATAAGATAAGTATTCAACTTGCTAAAAGGAAAACAAAAGGTAAACTGTCACCTGCACCTGAAGAAAACAAGAACATTCAACATAAAGAGTGCTTCTGTGAAGCCAAGTAGTGTATATTGCATCCTGAGGTTTTGAAGACCACCCATAAAGGGCCATTATAGGTGCCCTGATTAACACATAAAGATGATTGAGAGCTGCAGTCTGGACATTTGTACCTGCTAATGTGCATTAAGATCTGAAAGCACATGATTAAATTAAGAAAAATGGGTGTGAAGAAGCATGTGATGGATAACGCAGACCACATTTGAAATTGATTAAAAATGGGTGGCAATTACTTTTAATACACATAAAAATACCAGCACACTTTTTGTCCATAAGCTGCAATCAAGTTAGTAGCTGGAGTATGTGGTGCTGCACAGAAACTCGAGCGCACACTGGAGATAAAATTTAATGGCAAGTGTAAATGTCTATTATACAGTATATACAGTAGATACAATCTGTATATGAAATGCATGTTAATGGGAGGGTTTTTGTGAAAAGTAAAAATTATAGTTCTGCATGAAATATTTTTAATTTGATGATGTGGGACACATTATAAAGGAACAAGGGCCTTGTGTTTGACAGCCTTGCCCTAAAGTAAGCAGTAATACTGTACATGCCTATATTAATCTAAAGCATGTGCTTTTTCAGTCTAGAGCTGTCAGTATTGATTATATTTAATCTGTCAATTATTTTCAATATTAATTGATTCATTTGAGTCGTATTTAAGGTTCTGAATTAAAAATGTATCTATAATAAACTACGCTTGACACTTTAAGTTGTTCAAAATTGTAAAAATGTAAACTAGAAAGAATATATACAGTATGTCTGCACCTCTTCTCCAATTGAAGTCCTCTTATATTTAGTAAGCTGTATTTTATTTTAGTAGAACTTAACTGACTGAAGAACACCACAATTCCATGCAGGTTGAGTAGCTTTTTCTTCCTGCCTTTTTTGAGATTTTTTTTTTAAGATTTCAACTAACTTCTAACATTGTCGCTGTAGAAATGTAAGAAGACTAACCTCAAAGGCTAATCCAAAGGAAAACACATGGTGAACCAAAGCTTGAAGTGCTACAGATTTACCTAAGTTTTTATTCTGAGGGAGAAAATATATTATTTTAAATTATACACTACTGTTTCTCAGCAAAATGAGATATACAGTAAATGTACCTGAAATGTGTCTAAAACTAATTAATTTAGTAATTGAAAAAATACACTGTGTGTCTAATAGAATCAGGTAAAAATTAAAGTTGTTTTGGTTATTTAATCCCCTTAATTCCCAGTAGTTTAAGTAATTGAGAGGAGGTGATCAGAGAAAATGGCAGGAGAAGTAGTTTGAATCAGCTGTGCTTTTAGTGATGTATGATCTTATGGAGCAGCCAAAGTTAGTCTATGCATTTAGCATAAATTCTTATTAAGCCACAAATTGTTCAGTGATGGAGATGGAATGGTTCTAATATAAAATCACAGGGAACCAGAGGCTGTTCTAATGCACAAAACTAATTTCAAAGGGCCACTCAGTTTTGTTGATTGCTGTGATAAAAATAAAAGAGATTTGGCACAAAAAATAGTTATTTATGTTTGAATAGTGTTTGCTACATTCTTGTATTTAATAATTTAACTGAGTCAAGCGCTTCTAGCACTGCCACATAATGTATTTTCTGGTTTGTCTTTTGTTTGTCTGTGTCATCCTTAATTTAAACCCTGTCTCCGCTCAAGCACATATGTAAAAGTGGAACAAATAAAACTGGCACTTTGGGCAGATGGCAATAGGGGGGACCTTTTTTGAGGTACAGTTAGTTGCAGTGATTTTTGGGAGGTTGCCATGGTAATGGACACTAATCTGCACTTAAAGGACCGTGAAAAGAAAAGAAAAAAGACATGATATTGAACACAAGCTTTGCGGTGGAGAATACAGGCCAGACAAGAGATTGCCTCACTTAGAGATCAAAACCCTTTCCATTTTGGAGGTGGCTATCTTGAAGACTTTTTTGGCACAGTTGTTCTTAAGCCAGTGTACTATAGACCAAAACAGTCAGGACAGTTAATTGGATCACAATTAGGTGAACTGAAAACAATCATTATTATTCTGGGACAGGCACTGGGGGTCTGACCCCGATGTGAGGTGAAGTTGGTGTTGTCACTGATTAGGCAGTGAACTTGGCAAAGCAAAGATAATGAGAGCTATGTGGAAGGTGTACGAAAAGTTATAACTGATAGCAGAGGCACTGGAGAATGACCAAGGAAGGAAATGGCCTTGAGTAAACCTTACATGAGGGACCAAGTGACAGACACTGTGTTTCACAAGTATTTAGCTACCAGCACAGGTGATGGTAAAATGGCAGGTGAATAATATCTTTCAAATTAAAAAGTTAAAGATCAATCAGTGTATTATTTTATCATACATTACCACCACCAAATGATTGTGTTTAAAAGATGCTCCATTAAAATAAAACTACCATAAAAACTAGAGACTGTTCATTTCTGTGTAGGTGAGCAAACTTACAAATTCAGCAGGGGATCAAATACTTCTTTCCCCCACTACATAGATCTTGCCATATTTTTTTTTTTAAGTGTTGAACAGATTCTCTAAACGAAAGTCTGATATATTTTTTTTCCCCAATTTCAAATAGTATAGAACATTAGTTACCCAATGAGGGTTAGGGTTCTTCCAATTGAGCAGATAGGTCTACTTGCTAGTAGTGTGGTATAGGCAATTACAATCAATTTCTCCTCCACTTTAAGCCCATCTGGAAGTACAACAAATACAGCTGTTAATGGGGTATGGAGTTATTGTGACACCAAGGCTGTCTGATAGGCATTCAAAGATTTTTGTCCACAAAAACACGTGGCCCAGTGAAGCTAGTTAGACTGCAACAGTCACAGGTTGGGTATTGTCCCGGATACATTTTGGACAATTTTGAATGAGATAAATGTGATCAATGCAAGATTTTAAATTTTGAATGATTGAATGCTTTGCCCATATGGAGCTAGAGTGTACTCTATGCATGGCTTCCTTCAACTCCTTTTCTTAGTGTAATAAGAAGAGACTTGCGGCTTGGCAAGGTTTGGGGCAGCCACCCGTTTAATGCGGTTTCCTGGCTGCAAAAGCAATTGATTCATGTAAGGCAAGTTTGCATGACAGAGTCCAAAACAGAACTGCCTCCCAGAGCAAAGGCAGGAGGCTTTATAGGACGGTGGGCGGAAGTGATGACGTCCTCGGGGCCGGGGCCGGAAGTGATGTCATCCTCAGGCCCGGGGCCGGAAGTGATGTCGTCCACGGGGCCGAAAGTGATGTCGTCCACGGGGCCGGGACCGGAAGTGATGTGTCCCGCTTCGAAGTGGTGGCTCCTGGTGGGATTTCCCGGGAGAGACCTGTAGGGAACTCAGAAAGAGCGTCAGCTTACCCCGCCCCCACCCCGGCAGATGTATAATCAGTCCTCTCTAAGCCCTTCAGCTGTCTCCTATGCACACATGTGTGACATTAGATATTAAGTAAAAGATCATTTTCCCGCCATACCCCAGGATCTTTGTAAGAAAGAGACTTTAATATCCATCCATTATCTAAGCTGCCAAATCCTAACTACAGGGTCAACGGGGTCTGCTGGAGCCAATCCCAGCCAACACAGGGCACAAGGCAGGAAATAAACCCAGGGGAAGGTGCCAGCCCACCGCAGGGCACACACACCAAGCACACAATTGGGACAATTTTGGATTGCCAATGCACCTAACCTGCATGTCTTTGGACTATGGGAGGAAACCGGAGCACCTGGAGGAAACCCACACAGTACACGGGGAGAACATGCAAACTCCACACATGGAGGACCTGGGAAGCGAACCCAGGTCTCCTAACTGCGAGGCAGCAGTGCTACCCACTGCGCAACCGTGCCACCCCAAGACTTTAATATGATATATATATTATCGAGATGCTATCTGAGTCTTCAAGACTGAGCAGTATTTCATCTGGAGTAGAAATGGGTGGGGGATCAGGAAAATTGAATATGTTCCTTTTCAGGAAAGTTTCTTATTTGAAAGAAGTTGAATAATTGTGTTGATGGGAAGTTAAATTTGAAACATAATTGTTCATAAGATGCATTATGTTTCTAAGTGTTCTCAAAGTGTTTTAATCCTGGACGTTTTCCAAAGTTTTAATACCGTACGCTTTAGAGGGTAGAAATAGGTGATGTAGAGGTGCAACAGATAAAAGCTTTTCTGCCTTGAAGTGCTTCTTGCATTGGTTCCACATTCTGAGTGATTGATGAACTATTGGATTATTAATATATTGACGATGATTTGTATTTACTTAGGCACAAAGCAGGGTATATAAAGAAATACAGCAAGATTTTATTTCTTCTGCAGACCAGGCTTGTGTGTATTCATCAATTTGTGTCATTGCCTAGGTCTTTTTAGCTTGTATATTTTGTGTCCAGGAATAACATTGAAAGTTAGTGTCCTGCCACCTTCTGCTCTAGGTCTTCGTAGTGTCACCTTTTGAGTGTGGGGGTGTCTCGAATTCCAGATAAATAAGGTTATAATTGAGTCTAATTTCTTAAAGAATGTTTTGTCCAAAATAGAAAAAGAAGCTTGGAAAGGATATTCATGTTGCCAGTATTGATTCTCCCTTCAAATTTGAGATAGAGGGTAGGCCATCTGTTCATTTTGTTTGATTTTTCTTCCATGCTGATAGCAAAATTGTGTTGACAACGATCCTTCTATTTACTTATGATGTTTACCAGTAGATATTTAAACTGTTCTGATAAAATAAATGAATTGATGTTCAGTCTAGTATTGTGTGCTAGAGAATTCACTGAAAAAGGCACACTTCAAATTGATTTTGAATCCAGATACTGTATCTTTTGAAATTCTGCTAGTGTGTTAAGGATTTTCTGTTCTGTTCTTGTTTGAAGTTTGAGATAATGTTGTTAATACAGTTAGAGCCTGATGGACTGGTATAAAGTTTCATCCATGCACATATATTTGGGCCAAATCCAAATTTGCACAATATTGTGAATTGGTAGTCCCATTCAACCATGTCAAATGATTTTTCTGCATCCAAAGATAGGATCTCTGGTGTTTTAGATGGTTGAATATATTACATTAAACTAATACTGATTAGACTAAGATTAGAAGCTAATTGTCTATTTTTAAGAAGTCTTGTTTTGTCTTGTGATATTACAGAAGGAAGCACTTTCTAAATTCTTCTAGCTAGAACTTTAGAGAGTATCTTATCATTATGTATGATGCAAATCATAGTAAGTTCTTATTTTATTTTAGAAAGAGAGTAATTTTTTTTTAATGTTTGAGGTAGAATGTGTTGTCTAGCTTCTGTAAGCATTGCTAATAATAGTGGAGTTAACTTATTTAAATTTTTTTAAATAAAATTCAACATGGTAGCCATCAAGGACTGCTACTTTCCCACTTTTGAGTGAATTTATAGTCTCCAGTAATTCTGAGAATGTCAAAGGCTTCTCCCGTTCCTCTTCACTGACCTTCCCGTCGTATTTGTAAAAAAACAAAAAAACTCATTAGATTTTGTCTTGTCTTCTTTAAACTGAGCAGAATATACTTATAGAAATCCCTAAATGTGTGGGATGTATTTTTATGATCAATGATTTTATCTCCATCTGTATTGGTATTTTCTGTTATTGCATGCAAACTTTCTGCTTGTGGATTTGTTGAGCTAAGATCTTCTTAGGCTTCTCTCTGTGTTCATAGTAATGATGCCACAATTTAAAGATGATCTGTTCTGTTTCTTTTGTTGTAAACAGGCTAAATTCTGATTACAGAAGATGTCTTTTCCTATAAAGTGCTTCATTTGGAGACATGTATAAACGGTGCATAAGCACAAAAATGTTGTGTACGAACGTTCCACACTCAAATCGCGATGTATAAAACCTAAACTTGGTGTAAAGCCACACATGTTTTCACGGTAGCACCAACCCTGGCGTACGCAAGTTCTCCGCTCGGTTTTGCAAACTGGTGGCACCCACCGTCAAAGCACTTCTACTGTTCCAGTGTGGTTTCCCTTTCATTTTTTAGATCCACATCCCTGACACAGCTTTATAAATACAGTGAAATTAACTGCATATTGTTTATTAGTTTTATTCATCTGATTGTAATTAACCTGTAAAAATATAATGGTCCACAGAATGGTCAAACTATTCTAAATGCCATAGCTGCTTTAGCGTTGTTACTCTCACTGCACCTTCTTCTTCTTCTTTCAGCTGCTCCGGTTAGGGGTTGTCACAGCGGATCATCTTTTTCCATATTACTCTCACTGCACCACTCGGAGTATTTATATCACTGTATGTGAGTGTGGAATCACAGCTCTACAGCAGCTGACTGGAAAGAGAATTATTGGTATACAGCATCTAGCACATGCTGCCTCAGACATGCTGTTTATTGAACTGCTCACATACGGCAAACACTTCAGAGCCTTTCCTCGCGGATCAGAAACAGTTTCATCCAAAGAACTATAAACACACTCAATCAGTCCATCAATTGCTCCTTGTAGAACGCTTTGTACTTATTAGTACAATCACCTCACTGTAAACTTGCGATACAGTTATAATATTGCACAACCTGAGCCACTTTATAAAGTGTGTATTTACATATGATGACAATATCATTTTAAGATGAAATGCAGCAAAATATGTTTATATTATACAGATAAAACTTTAACTTCATTTAAATAATCTATATTGTTAATAATTAAACATGTGAGGACACGGAGCCGCAGCACTAGCGAGGAACTGGTGCTCCATTCACGGATTGTTCCTGCCTTGAGCTGGAATTTTAACCATAATTTCATATTATTGCCAAATATTATGGCTAAAGAGCTTATTATTATGTAGGCACTTTTAGTTGTGGTCGTAAAAAGATAAATAAGTTATTTACTCTTTCTCTTCTTCAAGCCCATTTTGCCTTCCCAAGTGAGGCAAGACCACAATTCACATCCAATTATCTGACTTGCCACGACCTTAACTTCCCATTGGCTCAGTCTTCTACCCAACTGCTCCTGCACCCTCTGAAACTGTCCATTAGAGCAACACTGCTGGGGCAACAGGGATATATAGTCCTTTATGCTGCAGTGCTGCTATAAAATGATCTGTTTGAGTGCACATAGCAGTATCTCGATGGAACAGGTGGGAGTCGGCCTCCGTTAAAAATTAGATAAAAATCCTAAGGCTGGAAACATTTCTTTAAAGTCAAGTCTCTGGTACTTCCCTTTTAAATGGACATCTTCCTTGCTTACTCTGCTCATGTGTTGCAGCACAGAGAGATGTCAAACCAACCGGTAAGGGCAACCTTCTTCCACAGGTCCGAGTCCCTACTGTTCCATGGCTTCTAACAGGGCTCCCCAATCCGAATCCAGGACCCACTATTCCAGATGGACACTAGTAATCAGAGATGCTGCCAAGCTGAAGAAAAAGTCTTTATGTGTGGTGTTATCAGGAAGGACTCCAGATCTGACAGATAGATATCAGCAGGAGAAAAAGGTGTAGCTATGGCTGAAGTAAAGACCTGCAAGTAGGTGGATTTTAATGAAGCAACAGAGAATGACTTTTGACATCAAACTTCAAACATTAATCACTATTGAAAGTTCCAATTTCTAATTTATAGTTTTATTTTACACAAACTGAAATGTATGCCCATAAGAAATTAATACATGAAGAATTCATAGTTCTGTCATAATCGTACTTACCAAAATCATAATAAATATGTTTAAAGTACTTTATTTACAGCAAAATATCTTAATATTGCGTGCATGACTTAAAGTAGGAAACCACTAAATGAGAACTCTGACATCTTTGCCCACCCTCTTCACAACCTTGCGGGAGAGGAGCTCATAGTAAATGTTTGTCTGCCCTGGCACTGCCCACGCAAGGTACTCATTATAATGCAACACAAAAATACTTATCACACACTGACTAATGCAAGTTAAATGGCTTTATTGTCATACCATCCATGTAGAGAATTTCAGAATACAGTAGAACAGAATAAGTCACCCCACGAAGATTTTACTGCCAGCTATATGGTGGGCTAATTCACTTTCGGGATTGTTTTAAAATTGCAGCCAAAGCAATCTTTGGAGAAGAATCTGCAGTTCTGATTGAAAAAGCCAACAAATGGCATGTAGGTGAAATCAGGAAAATCATTTCAGCTTATGAGCCTGAAGACATCTACAATGCCGAAGAGACTGGAATTTTCTACCAGCAGCATTGCACTGTAGCACTCAAAGGTGATCCATGCCGAGGAGGAAAAAAAAATTAAATAAAGTTTGACAGCTCTACTTTACTGTAATTCATCTGGCTGCCACAAAGTTATTCCTCTCATCATTGGCAAGTCAACCCATCCTTGGTGTGTTACATTCCCCTTTTGTATTCTTTATTGTGTAGACTTTATCAGAATACCTCAAATGCCCTAGACCTATCACTGTTTATAAGGTATTGTTGTATAGATTATGAGGATAAGCAGTAGTTAAGTTACAGCTTAATAATGTATTATTGATGACATACATCAAATGATAATAATAAAGAAGCAGAGTACATGTGACTATTGGCAACCATACAACCTGATAATCCTAGATGTGTAGTTTCAAGTGGCACACATATAGGGTATCCCCTGATATCTAGCAAGCATGGAGGTTGCCACCAGATTTATGTAGCAAAGAAACAGGTACACTTTTAAAATAAGGATGGATAGAATCAGGCCAACACCTAAGCTGTACCTTTTTTCAACCCTGCCACCTGAATAGTAACAGCACCCCAGGAAAATGCCCATACAGATTAAACACACCCAACACATAAATATATAAATACTTCTTATTTACTAGAATAACTACTTGCAAATATGGCAAAGCATAATAATGACAAAAGTACTGAAGGAACACCACAAACAAACCCCCATTTACAGTCCTGGTTAAAGTCCTTACTATAGGTGATGGAAGTGGTTCTGGAAACATGAACCATGGTTAAAGGGTGGAAAGATGTATGGAACACTCCCAGTTAACAATTAAGGAGCCCAGGTCATCTCATTAACACTAGAATCCCTGAACCCTACGAAAAAAGTCATAATCCCAGGCCACCTTCAATTCCTTCGCACCTCCTCATCAGCGTCTTTGTTTTGCAAATGTGTCAGTCAGCATAAGCAGCCAGCAGCCTTGCTATCCCATCCGCCCCAACATTCCCCCAAACATACCCCCCCCCCTCAAACTGCTCTAATTGGACAAAAAATTCTCCCAGCTCAAGTCTGTTTATCTGGGTTTGAGGTAGGTCTGGAATTATATAGGGTAAATAATATATTATTATTTGGAACACATGCATTCCATGTGTGTTCTGTGTCTACAGTGATCTGTGTAAATGTAGGATGACAGGAAATGCAAGGCAAGAGATGTCGAACACCTAATTAAAGCAGAAACTTTTTGCATATTATAGTACTAATGACAAAATGTTGACATGAAGTGTATAATGTATGAAGACTGAAGTTTAAATATCAAATGAACACTTTCACTAGGGGATTAGTAGGGGATGTTGCTGACACATCCTCTTGGCTGCTGCAGAGGTAAGAACTGCTGTCTCATAATCAAGAGGTTGCGGGTTCGATTCCGGGTCCTTCCTGCATTTACTGTTTTGAGTAGTGAGCCGCTTTTATTGTTACTATTATAGAATAAAAACATACATTTGATTTGAGTCTGAATCAGCAAGACTGCCACACACAGCAGGGCCTACAGAGCTTGCAAAGTTCTGTTTGCAATTATGTTTCCTGATGGTCTTTATATAAAAAAAACATTTTATATGTTACTTAATGTTGTTTACCTATATTTATTTACTTATCTCTGTAGGCCTTACTGTTTCACTGAAGGACATGTGTGTGGCAGTTTCATTGGCAGGATGACGGCCAACCACTTGCTGTATCTAAATGGTGCCATCTTTCGCCTTTACGCCTGGTGCAGCTGAGTTGTTCTTATGTGTTTGACTGGATGTTTCTTGTGGGGCGAGCTTCTGTTCTCTTTCTCATCATCATCCAAGTTCACCTCTGTTATACCACGTCTTCATTTGAAAACTAATAGTGTCAGATCAAGGAAGGAATGTGAACGTGATTGAGAGAATAAAACCATGCATAGATGTTATTTAGAAGAAGGTAATTGTCACCACTGCAGATGGGTGGTGTGATGTTATAGACTGTGATAGCTTGGATTCCCTGCCACATATGCCAGCTGTCTCTGGTGCCCTGAAAGTGGCTGTGGATTTTCTTACCATATTCTCGCTTAGCTGCTTATTGCCTTGAGATACAGACTTTTAAAAGTGCATGTACCCCCAGTGTCTCCCATGATTTCTGCACTTGTTCTTGCACGTGTTCTGATAGTATTTGAGACTATTATATCATTCATGCACTGGTTTTTAATGTTTCAAAAAATTTTATAAAATTATATGACTTTGGAGTATTTTAATTAGAATATTCGCAACTTTGGTTTAATGTTATAACTTGCATGTATTTCAGGCAGTGATTTAGGAGGGATTGTGACTCCAAAGCTGTCTGAAAGGCATTTAAAGATTTTGGACTAAAATTATGTTAATTTGGTGCACGCCCAAAACATATTGCCCAATGAGGCTTGAACTTGATTACAACGTTCGCAGGTTGGATCTTGCCCTGGAAACATTTTGGACAAATTTTAAATGAGACAGATGTGCTTGATAGATCATTTTAAGTTGAATAATTGTATGCTTTGTGCATAGGTAGCTAGAGTGAATTCTGTGCAGTGTTACCTTCCACTCCTAGTAGAGATAGATCCTTTTCCCACTGTACTTGGGATCTTTCAAAGGGAGGGAGTTTAAAATGTTTTTATATATTACAGAAGTGCTGTCTGAGTCCTCAAGACTAATCAATATTTTTTCTAGAATAGAGGTAGGTGGGAGGTGAGGAAAATTGGAAAGTTAAATTTGGAGTGTAACTGTTTGTAGGATGCAAAGATGTTGTCTATGTACAGATGTATAGTGATTCAATCCTGAATGTTTTCCAGAGATTAAAAATTCCATAAGTTTGAGAGGGTGTAAAAAGTGGTTATCATGCAGAGGTGCCACAGATAAAAGCTTCTCTATCTAGAACTGCTTACTATATTGGTTCCATATTGTGAGTGAATGAAGCATAATTGGGTTGTTAGTATATTGGCGATAACTTGTATTTACTGGGGTACAAAGGAAGGAATATAAAGAAGTACTGAAGGATTTTATTTCTATTGTGGACCAAGCCTGTTTATGTTTGTGTTTGTGTCAGTGACCAGGTTTTTATAGCTTGTGTATTTGCCTCCCAGTAATAAAATTGAAGTTTAGGTCCTTGCAGGGTCGCCCTTTGGATACGTAGATGTTTTGAATTCCAAATAAATTAGGTTATGATTGAATCTAACTTCTTAAAAGGTTAGTGTTTTTTTTTTGTTTTTTGTTTGTTTAGTTTTATTCTCTTATTCGCGTTCACACTCACCCTGATCTGACACTGCTGTTTTCAAATAAAGATGTGCTATAACAGAGGTGAACTCAGATGAGGATGAGGCTATATAGGAGAAAGAGAACAGAAGCCACAAGAAACGTCCACTCACATATAAGAACAACACTGCTGCACCAGGCGTAAAAGCGAAAGATGGCACCGTTTGAATGCAGCAAGAGGTCCGGCGTCACCTTGCCAGTCAGTCTGCCCCACACTTGTCCTTCAATGAAACAGCATGGCTTGCAGTCACTTATATACTGTAAAAGTCAGATCGAATGTTATTGACCTTGATTTATTTACTTATCTTCCCTACAGCGCAAAGTCACAAGAAAACTGCAGAGCTTCCTGTGTTTGATCGACACGGGCATGCTGACACAGTACATGTGTACTGAAGTGACTTTAGCTGCAGGTGGAAAGCTCCACGCAACTGTTGTTACAGTTCTGCCTTTGTCCAGAAACGGTTTCATCTCGTCTGCTAATAAAAGTGGGCTAAGACTCCAGCTGTGAGATGAGTATGTGGGGCAAAGTGATTTAAGCTCCATGAATAATGGTGCGTGGTTAGAGATAACAATAGCATCAAACTTAAAAGATTTAATTGTAGAGAAGAAATTATTATCTATGAAGAAATAATCAATTTTTGAGTAACAGTGATGCACTGGTGAGTAGAAGGAGTATGCTTTTGAGTTTGGGTTCAGAAATCTCCAGGGGTCTGATAAGTTGTGATCAGTTACAAACTGTGTAATTGTTTTTGTAGTGTTACATGTCATCGCCCCTGTGGCAGGAGACCTATCTATTGTAGGTTTGGATGTAAAACACAATTAAAGTTCCCAGTCATTAAAATTTTATGATTGTTCACATGGGGATTGAAAGCAAATAGGTTTTGGATGAAGTCCCTATCATTCAAATTGTGCGCATAGATATTTATCAAAATCACTTTACAGTTAAATAAATTACCCATGACAAGCTCCCCTCAATCATGACAAATTTCCCTCGGGATCAGATGCTGCATCTGATACTACAAATGAGATTGTTCACACCTCTAGCTTTCTTTGTAAAGCTGGATTGGAATATTTGGCTAGTCCAAACTCTGTGCAGCCGAAAGTGATCCTTACTTAATCAGTGGGTCTCTTGTAAAAAATACAATTTTAATGTTTTTAAAGTAACTGACTTCTTTTCGTCCATCGTTTATGTTCAAATATATAGTACTACCTCCCTGCTGTAAAGCCGCCCTTTCATTGTCCTGGCCTCCACACAGACTATGTGCTTTGACATGCAGATAAACACCTTTCTTTATCCAAAACTCTGTAGACTGTTTTTCCTGGTCCACAGGTTTATTGGAATTAAAAAGGTGAAACTAAAACAGAAAAAAGATAGAAAATGCTCAGTGGCCTAATATTAACAACAAACACATCCTTCAAATGTATTTTACTGTGCCATTATAAACAAATTATTATTACCTACTAAAGGAGTTACTTCCATTTGCAAAAATATATATTAGGAAAGATAACATTAAAATAATACATACGGATAATGCTATCACAAGCATGAAGATAAGTATAGATGACAGTGGATTTTGACTGGTGCACTTCCATGAACAGCAGCCTACCAGATTCTAGAAATAAATTCCCAATTTACCTCACATGACAGGAAGCAAGGGAAAGGAAGGAAAATACCAGCTGCACCATCCAGAAGGAGGTAAACTGCAAAATTTTAACAAGCTGTAGCAGAACAATAACACATTCTTTCAATAACTATTATTAATTTTATTTTAATTTATACATCATCGGTTTAACAATAACACGTAAACATTGAACATGCCATGAAAATATAAAGACGTAATGGGAACAATAAGCTGCTACGTCTCTGATTGAGTTTCTGGTAATATATGTAATTTTGTAATTGGTTTATGGTCTCTCTTCATTTTTGTTACGTGAATAGAGTTTTGTCTCGCATTACATGTGTTGTTAGGCTATATATACACATTTCACTTAGATCGTTAAAAATAAAATTTCTCATAAATAAAACCCCACATGTTTGCTTTAACCAGCTATGTACCTCTGCAACATGTTACAAGTACAGTAGGATGCAAAAGTTTGGGCAACCTTGTTAATAGTCATTATTTTCCTGTATAAATCGTTGGTTGTTACGATAAATGTCAGTTAAATATATCATATAGGAGACACACACAGTGATATTTGAGAAGTGAAATGAAGTTTATTGGATTTACAGAAAGTGTGCAATAATTGTTCAAACAAAATCAGGCAGGTGCATACATTTGGGCACCACAAAAAAGAAATGAAATCAATATTTAGTAGATCCGCCTTTTGCAGAAATTACAGCCTCTAAACGCTTCCTGTAGGTTCCAATGAGAGTCTGGATTGTGGTTGAAGGTATTTTGGACCATTCCTCTTTACAAAACATCTCTAGTTCATTCAGGTTTGATGGCTTCCGAGCATGGACAGCTCTCTTTAACTCACACCACAGATTTTCAATTATATTCAGGTCTGGGGACTGAGATGGCCATTCCAGAACGTTGTACTTGTTCCTCTGCATGAATGCCTTAGTGGATTTTTAGCAGTGTTTCGGGTCGTTGTCTTGTTGAAAGATCCAGCCCCGGCGCAGCTTCAGCTTTGTCACTGATTCCTGGACATTGGTCTCCAGAATCTGCTGATACTGAGTGGAATCCATACGTCCCTCAACTTTGACAAGATTCCCAGTCCCTGCACTGGCCACACAGCCCCACAGCATGATGGAACCACCACCATATTTTAGTGTAGGTAGCAAGTGTTTTTCTTGGAATGCTGTGTTCTTTTTCCTCCATGCATATCGCCCCTTGTTATGCCCAGATAACTCAATTTTAGTTTTATCAGTCCACAGCACCTTATTCCAAAATGAAGCTGGCTTGTCCAAATGTGCTTGAGCATACCTCAAGCGGCTTTGTTTGTGCTGTGGGCGGAGAAAAGGCTTCCTTTGCATCACTCTCGCATACAGCATCTCGTTGTGTAAAATGCGCCGAATGGTTGAACGATGCACAGTGACTCCATCTGCTGCAAGATGATGTTGTAGGTCTTTGGTGCTGGTCTGTGGGTTTACTCTGACTGTTCTCACCATTCGTCGCTTCTGTCTATCCGAAATCTTTCTTGGTCTGCCACTTTGAGCCTTAACTTGAACTGAGCCTGTGGTCTTCCATTTCCTCAATATGTCCTAACTGTGGAAACAGACAGCTTAAATCTCTGGGACAGCTTTCTGTATCCTTCCCCTAAACCATGATGGTGAACAATCTTTGTCTTCAGGTCATTTGAGAGTTGTTTTGTGACCCCCATGTTGCTGCTCTTCAGAGAAAATTAAATGAGGAGGGAAACTTACAATTGACCCCCTTAAATACTCTTTCTCATTATAGGATTCACCTGTGTATGTAGGTCAGGGGTCACTGAGCTTACCAAGCCAATTTGAGTTCCAATAATTAGTTCTAAAAGTTTTGGAATCAATAAAATGACAATGGTGCCCAAATTTATGCACCTGCCTGATTTTGTTTGAACAATTATTGCACACTTTCTGTAAATCCAATAAACTTCATTTCACTTCTCAAATATCACTGTGTGTGTCTCCTATATGATATATTTAACTGACATTTTTTATCGTAACAACCAATGATTAATACAGGAAAATAATGACTTATCAAGGTTGCCCAAACTTTTGCATCCTACTGTACTTGTAACATGTTGCAGAGGTACATAGCTGGTTAAAGCAAACATGTGGGGTTTTATTTATGAGAAATTTTATTTTTAACAATCTAAGTGAAATGTGTATATATAGCCTAACAACACATGTAATGCGAGACAAAACTCTATTCACGTAACAAAAATGAAGAGAGACCATAAACCAATGCCAATAAAAGGGTGTCTGCACTGTGTAATCTTTTTCAAAAAGTCTTTAAGCAGCACCCATCCATTTGTCAGTATTAACTGTTGCAGGCTACAGCTAAGCTGGACATACTTTGATATGGATGTAGGAGTAGGTGGTACTTTTAATTACATGTATCTCAAGATACACTTATTTTTACAATACTTCATAATACTGTATCTGAGTAATCAAACATTTCAGTTTTTCTGTATTCCCTCACAATAAACTGGAAAAAAATGCTTAGTTCAAGTTTTTCAAGCTATTTGCCACAAGAAATTTTAAGATTGCTCATGTAAGGTCTTAATAGGGGAACTTCAAAACCCCCAAGGTTAAAAATTTGAGATTACTGTACAGAAAGTGACCAGAATTTTGCCATTGTCATTCTTGTATTCAGCCCTGTGCATTCTGCAAGTGCTCTAAAGTTCCAATCACATTTTAACAAGCCAGTTTCTTTAAATTAGTATCTGAATGTCTTTGGTCCATATCTGACCCAAACCAATTAACATGCAAACATGACTAACTAAGGATAAACAAAGATAATTTACCATTAGGACACTGAATGAACTACTGCTGAGAACGGGGCTTTGTAACAATAGTATATGAGTGTTAAATTTAAAAAGCATTCCTTTGAGGCAGCAATAGCCATTTATACACATTAGTAATGCCTTGGCTATAGTTTTAAATCAATTTATTGGTGTCATGATAAAAAGGTATACATTTCTATAAAAACATGAACATTTTTGGATGACTTGTAATGTGTAATTGTACAAATTGTCAGAAAACATACTTGTATGGATGCACAATTCCGAAGTATACCTTTTTTATTTAAAACATGCATGAATAGAAAAAAAAATTGCAGTTTACAGAGGAGAAAAAAACTAACAGTAACTGAGGAGGCATGCAAGTAGGCTTTTAAGCTTAATTAGCTGTTAGAGTCTCCATTCAGTAACAGACATTACATAAAATAATTATTGACTGTAGATTCAAATAGCATTGAAATGAACATCACAAAAAGAATTCCTTCAAAAAAACACACAGTCTCATAGTTGGGGTTGTGTTAATATTGCTGATTCCAAAAGATAGGTGGATTAAAAATAAAACAAAAAACAAAGGTTTCTAAGCAGTATATAAATAGCACAGTAGGTGTATTTGATGCCATTTGGACCAAAGCAATGTTGTTTTATGCCTCACAATGCACACTACTCTGATTTTGCTGGTTATTAATTTTTTTTTATTTTTAAACACGTTTCACATTTTTCTACAAGCTCCTCTACTGGTTGTACATAGAACACACAAAACACTTACTATGCATATTAATATTAGTTATTTATTAATAGTACATTGCAAAAGTATTCAGCATAATTAAGTTTTCAGTTATTGCTAAATAACATTGATACTTGCATATTATGTTAAAAACTGTATCTGTTGTCTTCATAGATATCCAGGGGTAAATTTTAAAAAGACAAATTAGTTATTTGTTCAAAAATTGAAATATGCTACTTGCATGAGTAGCATGTCCTAAAAAACATATTTTAGTTTAGCCAACTTCTGCTGCAATAGCAATGTTATTTTGTGGAGTTATGTATTGGAGTTATTTCTAACAACATTGCACACTTGTTAAAAAATATATATATTTTTATCTTTTTCCACAGATCTGTATCAGCTCATTTCCAGAACAGTATTTGTTAGCCACTACTTTAAATTTGGTTTTGAGTAGCATTTCTTACGTACAGTATGCCCTGAGGTATATGTAGCGGAAAAATATGATGTTTTCAAAGTTTCAGAGTCACACCACTACATCGGGGCAAGTCATGTGGTGGAAACCACTAATTATTATTATTTTTATTATTATTATTAATAATAATAATAATATTATGCCAACCTTGACAGTGGCACTAGTTTAACTATGTAACCACTCCCTATTTCTTGAGATGTTTATGTAGCATTAATTATATGTTTATGTGGTGTGCTTTTTCCAGGCAGCAGGTGGAATTCCTGCACAAAGCGGAATAAAAGAAACACTAATCAGAGAATGTGCAGAGGAGGCTTCCATCCCAATGGCAATAGCAGCAACAGCTGTTCCTGTCAGTGCCATTAGGTGACTTAAAAATATGAACACTATTGTTAAAACATGAAATGACAATTTTTAGTTAAAGACCTGTTTACTTCCTATTTTATGTTTATCTATTTAATAATTACACATGCACACTATGTATCTGTTTCTGTGTTTTCTTCACATACTGCTTATAACCACAGTTGTTACTCTATCTTCCCAGCTACACACATGAAAATGAACTAGGAATTTTTCCAGAATGCCAATTTGTGTTTGATCTGGAGGTTCCAAAAGAGTTTGAACCCACCAATGCAGATGGAGAGATGCAAAAATTTTACTTGTGGCCAATTAATAAGGTGAGGTTTTCTTTTGTTATTTTCGGTAACATATATCATTTTAGAATTTTAGAAGTGCATTTTGTATTTTAGAAGTGTATTTTCTTTAATGTGTTACACCAGATGATTGTGCGTTATATGCATTATGTGTAAAGACAGATTAGGTACTAGTGTTATAAAAGCTTTTTTTCTAGTGAATAACCTGCATTCGTCATTATTCTTGTTCGCCAAATATTTTCCTAGAAATTCAACATTGTTTTCAGAGTGCGCCATGATGCTTTGCAAAGCCAGTGTGACTTCACAGAGCCCAACAGAGTGTAATTGCAGACAGCAGTACCTATGAGGTCAGTCACACTATAGTTAAGATTAGGACCCCATTACACTATGGTTAAGATTAGGATTGTGGGAGTTTTACATGATTCAAAGGTCGCTTTGTGACTGATGTTGTGGGCATTACTTGACTTATGTCATGAGTATTGCAGTCTGCAGTTAGACCCATCTCCATAGAGCTGTATGAGTCGTGCACAGAACCTTCACTCGTGTGATGTTGAGACCAGCTCAATACTCCAACCTTCCACGCAGCATGTATTGACAAAAAAAAAACCTTGCTGGTATTTTCATTTGACGAGTGCGTTAGCTGACCATAATGAGAATATTCATAGCACAAGTATCCATCAACTTTCATACAGGTTTCATTCCAGCACTGGAGACAAACGTACAGATACATGTGAAACAAAACAGATGTGCCTGCTGAATTGGAACCACAACTTCAAACAAATGAACAACCCAGTCCCAAGCTGCTGCTTCATGGCGTATTCAATGTTTGCACCAAGAGTGCAACTCTGTGAGTGCAATGATCTATTTTGTTTATTGTATATACAGGTAGTCCCCAAGTTACGCACATCCGACATATGACTTACTAACAGGGCCGAAGCTGCTCCTTTATCTGTCTTGGGGACGCGCTGCAGGCTCCTCAGTAACTGCTGCTCCGTCATCTTCTGCCTGGGGGCACTGCAAGCGGTGACTGGAGGGGGCGATTTCGCTGCTCCCGCAGTGTAGTGCCGCTCAGGCACTCCGGTTGAAGAATGGGGCTGTGTCAATTGAACAGCTGCCCTGTTCGTTCTCGGTGGACGGCTGGTGATGCTGCAAGCGGTGACCCGGTTGTGGCTGAATGGAGGCCATTGAGGGTGAATTGGGCAGCAGGGGGCAGCATTGTAGTGTTCCTCGGGTGGCTTCCTGTTGAATGGGGTGGGGTTGGTGTGTGAGTCACTACCTTCCTTTGGCTGCACTCTGTGTTTGTCCTGTGGTCCAGAAAGACCCGGTGTCAGCTCTGCTCCCAATATACATAACCGAGCTATCAAAGAAACAAGGGGAGTGTATGGGAGAGACACACAGGAGTGAGCTGGTCCCTTTGGGGGAAGCGAAGAGGGCTGCTTATGCTCTCTCAGAGGAGAGAGCTGTCCCCACACACTAGGGTCAAGACCCTAGCTAAATGTGGGGCATCCCTAAACCAGCAGGTGGAAAAAATGAAAAATTTTAATATTCTACCCGGAGTGGCCGACCCAGGAGTAAGCCTTTGCTCTCTGGAAGAAGGTGGCAGTATGGCTAAGTCCATTTGAATGTACCACCATCCAGATACAGTGGCTTGCAAAAGTATTCGGCCCCCTTGAACTTTTCCACATTTTGTCACATTACAGCCACAAACATGAATCAATTTTATTGGAATTCCACGTGAAAGACCAATACAAAGTGGTGTAAACGTGAAGAGAAGAGAAGAGAAGTGTAAACGTTCAGCAGATAGCCTTGTGACGATGTGGGTTCTGGCTCCACACTCCCATCTGATTTTTTGGAAGCGCTTGAACCCAACACCGTCGATAACGTAACCGAGTGAGCTAGTCAATGGAGGCAAGAACTGAGCAAAAGGGGATGGTGCAAAAAGTGAATAGTGCTTTTATTTAAAACGGCCAAAACAGGTGTTCCAATAAATAGTGCAGTAGTTTCAAAATTCAATAAATAATCCAATAAAAGAACGTGGAGGTTAAAATCAATAAATAGAAAAAACAATCCTTTAAAACGAGAGGTTTAAAATGTTCTTCAGGAAGCAGTTTTTTTAAAAACAACAACAACAAGCTTGGTGCCTTCTTTCATGCTAGCGTCTCACCTGTTTCTACCGGTTGGGCTTTACAGCAGGTGAGATGCTCTCTGCAGCTGCCCTCTACTTCTCACTCATGAGACTGGAGACCTCCCGAACCCTGGCTTCAGGCGGCACTCATCCCAGCCTCAGAGACTTGGATTTCCACAACGCCAGGTCGCCACGCTGAGGATTCCATCACCAAGTCTCTCGACTTACGCTGCCTTTCCGTGGCTTCTCTGCGCCAGTCGCCTTCCCTTGGTCACTCCCGCTACCTGATCGCTCAGCGGGAGCGACATCTAACTCCAATGCCTGGGTGCAGGCCCAACACCCCAGGCCCTCGCATCTAACAGGAAGAGGTGGCGGTAAGAGTAAGATTGCTGACTCGCAGTTAAATGATCACTGGTTTGTGTCTGGGGGGCTTCCATTCTGTTAATTTATTTATTTATTTATTTATTTTTACAAATTGCTTTGAGTAGTAAGAAAGGCGCTATAAAAACGTAAGGAACTAATAACAATAATAATAATAGTAGTAGTAATATTATTATTATTATACGTGGGAATGCATGATCAAATTCAGCTGCTGCGTAGTGGGGTATGAATAGGGACAATACCACAAGTTCATTGAAATAATTAAACAGCAAGGTGCACACGCAATGCAAACATAATGTATATATTATTGAAGTAAAGGTTCATATAAATTAATTATATACAACTTTTTAACAAGTTGAGAGATGTCAACTGGTTAAAATGCACGAAATTATACATGTATTGCTTTAAAGTCCACACATAGTGTATGTATATTATTAAAATAATGATATAAAATTCCTATAAAATGGTATAGAATCTGCGTCGTAGACTTATTTGTGTCAAATTTCTTCAAAGAAGTTTTTAATTATTTTGCTTTAAAAATCTTATGCAAACATGTGAACCGTTGAAAATCGCTGATCTTAATCAATCTGTTTTAACGCATGCTCCGTGCAAAATGCTGTCATATCTGTTAGTAAACATGCACGCAGCATGTCCTGATGTCTGCGTTCTAAGGCTGCAGGTGTATGAAACGCTATTGACGTTTTACCGGGGTGCTCTGTGATTGAGTTCGGACAGTAAACTTTGTTAAAATGATATCGAAAAATACCAGTCGTCAGTTGTGTTTTCAGTCGTTTTGGCGTGTTTACTGTTCTGTTACCAAAAAATTCTTCAACGGGCTCATCAACAAAGAAACGTGGATAGTAAGATTTAGTAAAATATCAGTAATAATAATACATTGCTCGACACCCAGTAACACTTTACAAAGACATTTAAAAGACAGCTCGTTAAAATAAATGTAGCAATCCATTGTCATGCTATAAGTGACAGCTTGCTTTGAAACATTTACACAGGTAGTTTTTCCTGGGAATAAACAAGGAGAAAAAAATCCACGGGAAATGTTTTGTTGTTGAACTCAAATTTCACCTCCACCATGTGAGTCATTAAAACTATTGGAATGAAAACGCATGTCTCATCCACTGGTCGGGACGCTCGTTTTCCATGGCTGCTGCAGAGCCGTAAAATGTGTGCCCTCTGACTGCTGATTACAAAATGAACACTGGAGAGGTAAAATATGTAAAATTGATTTTAAAAGGTTGTATGTATAGTTTTCTATATAATCTTCTCCACTATGTGTCTGCATCCTATCCCCTACAAGGAACACTCATTTCCATGGCTGGAGCAGATCCATGGGCTTGTGTGCACCCTGTCTGCTGCTTTCAAAATGAACCCTGGATAACTAATATTATCTGAAATCCATGGTAAAAGATTGATGAAAGTCTTCTACATCACTTTCAAGTCTACTGTGTCCCATTGTCCTCTCCACTCAAAGGGACACTCACTTCTACAGCTGAGCTTTTGCCTCAGAGTTGTGAGCCCCAACTGTTGCTTGCAGAATGAACATTAGACAATTGTTATTGGATTGGTTGTTTTTTTCATTAATATTAATATTAATTTATTTATTCATTCAGCCTCTGTTAAAAAAGAAGCACATTTTCCCTTAGAAGACAAGTTCTATCTATCTATCTATCTGAAATATATGAGACTTGGAAAAATTCATATTATTTGTCAAATGAAGTACCAAATATCCACTGATACACATTTGTAGGACAAGTCAATTAAAGAGTCCGACAAACAGCAACTGAGATATTAAAACATTTTATTGAATCTGTTCTGACAATTATAGTCTTTTAATTAAAATAATGATTATAATTATCAGAAAACATAGCCATTTTAATGTCAGCATAAAACCAGGCCAGTAACATCTTTGTGAAATAATATCAGCAGTTTTATAAATTCCAGAATGTACACCATAGCACTGGCATGAACTTCCTTACAAGTATCCTTTGTCTACTAAACTCAACAAATAACTTTCATATTCCTCCTGTTGCCCTGCTGGTCTTTTTTGACAATAGTAAAGGTCATCCCTTGAAAAAATTATATTCATGCAGCAATTAATAATATGGTTATAATGTAAAACACTTCAAACAAACCTGCAAAATGTACATTTTCTTTGTTTAAGTTGACTTCTTCAATGGATCTAACACTTACAACATGGGGCACTACAACACACATACACAAATATCTTTAGTATTGTTTTAATATAGCCTTGAAAATTGTTAGTATCTGTCCTCTATCCAAGCCACCCATTTACAAAAGAGATTTACAGGCTTGGGCCAGAAGACAAAAAATGAAACGGAAAGAAATGCCAATCTAGTGCTTGCCACACTGACACTCACTCATACTACTACAATTTAAAAGTGCCACCCAACCTGATGCCAACTCTTTCAGGTGGGTAGTGAAACCCGGAAAATGTATTAATGGATACAGGAAAAAGTTGAAAGACTTATTCTGACAGTGACCATGTTGGGGATTGTTGATCTGTGAAGTGGCAGTAAAAATAAAAAAATTAAAAACCTGATTACAAAATATATCAAGAAACCTGAAAAGGTATATAATGATTAATTTATGAAAACTCCATAGAATACTTTCTAATACATGTTTTTCCTTCAACAGTCATGCTAATGTCAGAATTTCTGTGTTTTATCACCTATACTTTGTGCACATATTGAAGCTGTTTTATGGAAAACGCAAGCACACGAGTAAATAATTATCAGCGGTTACAATTTAAATGTATATTTGCAGTATATACTGTATCCTGAAATGCCAAATTAGAAATGAGAAGATGAAAAGTTATTTTTTGCTTAACAAACTGATCACAAAATTTCCTAATCCGTTTGACTTTGTTGGTACCCTAGAGTGGCACATATCTTGGAAGAAGTCCTATCAGGTTTATTTGGATTTTAAAAACCTAAATAATAATAATAATAATAATATCTTACATTTATATAGCATTTTTCTGGCTACTCACAGCGATTTTCATAGACATACTTAAAAAAAGACAGTGTAAGCGCTTGATTTTTTTTTTTAATTAGTGGATGAGTAAGGACATAGTAGACAAAAAAGTGATATAGAAGACTTCCTTCAATCTCTTTAAATAAACTGTGGACAGTTTTGTAATTCCAGTATTAATTTACAAGCAGAAGACAGGGGGCACACATTTCTACAGCATAGATCAAGCTGTGGAAATAAGTGTCTCCTCTGCTAGAAGGGATTAAGAGACACACTGATATGAAAGTGCTATAAAAGACTGTCTGATAGGCTTATTAAAGAAACTGTGCACAATTTTAACTGCCTGGTGTTCATTTTGTAATGGACCACTACAGATGAGGAATGCCACAGGCTACTAAAAGTTTTTAAAATACATTTGATGAGTTTTAATCTCCAATGAAAAACGGTGCACAGAACTCCTGTGTGTTTTATAGGATAATTGCACCTGCTGTGAAAATGAGATTCCTCTCCAATGTACAGGGGTGAAAGGGTGGGTGTGATAGGAAATTTATTTATTTATTTATATAGAACTATATTTCATTCCAATAGTTTTAATGACTCACATGGCGGAGGTGAAATTTGAGTTCAACAACAAAACATTTCCGTGGATTTTTTCCCTTTTTATTCCCAGGAAAAACCACCTGTGTAAATGTTTAAGAGCAAGCTGTCACTTATAGCATGACAATGGATTGCTACATTTATTTTAACGAGCTGTCTTTTAAATGTCTTTGTAAAGTGTTACTGGGTGTCGAGCAATGTATTATTATTACTGATATTTTACTAAATCTTACTATCCACGTTTCTTTGTTGATGAGCCCCGTTGAAGAATTTTTTGGTAACAGAACAGTAAACACGCCAAAACGACTGAAAACACAACTGACGACTGGTATTTTTCGATATCATTTTAACAAAGTTTACTGTCCGCCCTCAATCACAGAGCACCCCGCTAAAACGTCAATAGCGTTTCATACACCTGCAGCCTTAGAACGCAGACATCAGGACATCGCTGCGCGTGCATGTTTACTAACAGATATGACAGCATTTTGCACGGAGCATGCGCTAAAACAGATTGATTAAGATCAGCGATTTTCAATGGTTCACATGTTTGCCGTAAGAGTTTTTAAAGCAAAATAATTAAAAACTTCTTTGAAGAAATTTGACACAACATAAGTCTATGACGCAGATTCTATACCATTTTATAGGAATTTTATATCATTATTTTAATAATATACATAAACTATGTCATTTGTGTTGTAAATAATGGTGTGTTTGTATTTAATTGGTTGGGTGGGTTTGGACTATAAAGCAATACATGTATACTATTTCGTGCATTTTAACCAGTTGACATCTCTCAACTTGTTAAAAGTTGTATATAATTAATTTATATGAACCTTTACTTCAATAATATACACATTATGTTTGCAGTGTCGTGATCTTTCACCGATGCTCTCACCCGTCGCTTTGGACAGAGTGTGCACCTTGCTGTGTAATTATTTCAATGAACTCGTGGTATTGTCCCTATTCATACCCCACTACGCACGTAATCAGCGGCTGAATTTGATCATTAAGATGCGATTTTCAACGGTTCACATGTTTGCCGTAAGATTTTTAAAGCAAAATAATTAAGAAAACTTCTTTGAAGAAATTTGACACACGCTCTCGCCGCCATAAGTCTATTGGCGTGGACATACTGGGTCCTTTTCCTGTAACGGAAGCAGATTCTATACCATTTTATACTCGTGGATGAAATGTTCACTGATTTTATATCATTATTTTAATAATATACATACACTATGTCAACTGGACTATAAAGCAATCGGACAGCATGTATAATTTCGTGCATTTTAACCAGCTGACATCTCTCAACTTGTTAAAAAGTTGAATATAATTAATTTATATGAACCTTTACTTCAATAATATACACATTATGTTTGCATTGCGTGTCGACGGCCAGCACCTTGCTGTGTAATTATTTCAATGAACTCGTGGTATTGTCCCTATTCATACCCCACTACAACAGGACAGATTCACACAGAGTTCGCTCAAATAATAATAATAATATTACTACTACTATTATTATTATTGTTATTAATTCCTTACGTTTTAATAGCACCTTTCTTACTACTCAAAGCAATTTGTAAAATAAATAATTAAATAATTAAAATAACAGAATGGAAGCCCCCCGGACACAAACCAGTGATCATTTAACTGCGAGTCAGCAATCTTACTCTTACCACCACCTCTTCCTGTTAGATACGTGCATTATAATTTTGAGCACTACTTTTTTATTTTATACTGTCATAAATAAATTATATCAAAAAGGTTTTTTAAAAAGCCAATTTGAAGCAAAGAGGGTAAGTAATAACTATTTTCTTTTGTAAGTCAATCAAAAATGCTTAAGCCTAAAAAAGATCGCCCTGTCAAAATAAGAGGCTCTTTCACCTTGTTGATGTGAATCATCTTTAAATTAAATGCTGCCAATAAGGAATAATAGAAATCACCGCTGCTTTCTAACTTTGACAAACTAAAGTTTTATTGGGTGAAAAAAATGATCTTCCGTGACAGATACACTTAATCAGTAGTGTGTGCGACACACGATTTGTGAGTTTGAGTGTTTGTGTTGTGTACGCGCGAGTGTGTGGTTTTCTCAGTTTTACAATAAAAACAGACATCAGTTATTTGTGAAGCAGGAATATTCTGATCATTGTGGTCCCTGATCCTGATAAACATTCAGAAGAAACAGCGCTATTCCAGTGTTTTCCTCCATAACATCCTTTCAGCAAACAGGACTAAGTTCCTTGCTGAAACAGATCGCCCTTTAATGAAATGCTGCCAATACGGAATAACAGAAATCACCGGACGGCTTTCGGTCAATGATAAACCAGCGCCTGTTGAGGTGAAAAAATGGGAAGTACTGCGGTTGCTATCAATGCTTCCTGGTAACTCAGCTTTTGAGAAGAATCTGTTTTATGGGGTGAAAAAATAATCGTCCTTGACGGATACGCTTAATCAGTAGTACGTGCGACCCACGAATTGTGAGTGTGTGTGTTTGCGTGTATGTGCTTGTGTGTGGTTTTGTTAGTTTTACTATAAAAATAGTTAAACATCAGTTATTTGTGATGCGGGAATATTCTGGTCATTTTGATCCCTGATCAACATTTAAAGAAACAGAGCAACTCTGGTGTTTTCCTTCATAACATCCTTTCAGCAAACAGGACTAAGTTCCTTGCTGAAGCAGATCGCCTCTAATGAAATGCTGCCAATACGGAATAACAGATATCACGGGGCTTTCCACCAATGATAAACCAGCGTCATGAGGTGAAAAAATGGGACGTACTGTGGTTGCGATTAATGCTTTCTGGTAACTCTGCTTTTGAGAAGAATCTGTCATGGGTGGGACAAGAGGGAGCGAGTGAGGCGGGTACAATGAGCCGGGCGGACGGAGGAGGCTTAAGAGGCGGTATCTGCGCGAGTGTTTTAAATAATGAAAGGAAAAAAAGTGCTTTGAATTCGAGGACCCCCAACAAATAGGGCTTACGAAATAAAATGCGGCAGACAGGCTTATGCTACTTGTATAAAATGTGCACAATAATTACAACAGTGTTGAAGCAATGATGAAGCAAAAGGGAGTTGCTAAACATGGGTGGCCGCGTTGTGCCTGCCCATAAATCCCAACCAATGTATATATCTGAACCGATCTATCTGAACCAATATATATATATCAGAACGGATGTATCTGAACCGATGTATATATCTAAACCAATCTATTTTAACCAATATATATATTTAAACCAATGTATATCAACCAATATATATATCTCAACCAATGTATATATTTGAACGGATGTATCTCAAACCAATGTATATATATCAGAACGGATCTATGCAAACCAATTTATAAAAATTTCAACAAAGTGCAGTTTTTCTTCTTAAAAAATAAGGCAGAACCATAAAAGGTAATTTGACCAGCTTCACCTTTAAACTCTGAGTAACCTTAGCCAAAATTATTTTGTACATTAGGCTAAAACATTTTTTAATTAGATGTAATTAGAATTACTAACGGTCACGGAAGTCCAATGATCCCCAGTAAGAGCCTCAAAGTCCGCTTTCTGTAATGCATCTAATTTTGCTTGCTTTTCAGTGTGCACAAAACCATGCTTTTATCAAGGCTTCCGTCGGGTAGTGTTTTGAAATGAAATTTTCCTCCGATCAGTCGTAGGAACGCGCTTTATTCCGACTCTAACATTTTTGTAGCTCTGATGTGTGCATCAGTGTAATCGATATACCATGAAATCATGCATTGATAAAAGTTCCACTTTGCTTGGAATTAAAAGTGTGATTAAATGCGTTATTTTTTTTAACGCGTAATGGAGTACATGCATCGAAGCTTCTCAGCTGTGCTTGTGCTAAGAAAATGAAACATTTTAAAAATAAGGTAACGTGATTGTGAATGTAATAGTTTTGTGACCATTATGAGTGTTGCTGTCATCAAGGATTTGATTACAATTTCTTTCAATCAGGTTCGGATTTGGACAGTTTGCACAAAACCACGCTTTTTTCAAGGCTTCCGCCGGGATAGTCTTTTGAAATGAAAATTGCCTCCGATCAGTCTTAGGAACGCGCTTTGTATCCATTATTCATTAAGCTTCAATTGGTGATCTGTCTTTCTGCGTTAACCGCATATTTTTTCATACGTCTCAAACCAAGGGGATGCGAGGGTAAAATAAATCGGGAAGCGCGCGTACATACTCAGAGCACCCCCTGTCGGGAATCGAACCTCGGATGTCGGCGCTAGAGGCGAAGTCTTTACCATTGCGCCACGGCGTGTGGTTTGTCTATTTGAGAGTATGTAGATCGGGGTATATACATACATATACATATATATATATACCCGCGCTTCGAGGTGGAGAAGTAGTGTGTTAAAGAAGTTATGAAAAAGAAAAGGGAAAGTAATTGTTTTGTGTTATGAGTGTTGCTGTCATCAAGGATTTGATTATCATTATTTCTTTCAATCAGGTTTGTATTTGTAGGATGTGTTGTGTTCAAATTACATTCCGTGTTTGTCAATCGTTGTAAAGATAACAGGTTTCATTCATCGATTCGTTTCTTACTGCATCAATAAACAGCCTTCTTCTTTATCTGAGATGTGACACACTGCATGCACGGGTTTTTTTTTACACTGTCTTCCTTTAGCGGGACATTGACTTTTTCCACCGTGTGCTTTGTTTCCGCAGTAGCTGCACTTATGAATATGCTTGTATGTATTCATATTTTTTTGCTGCCTTCTCAATTGTGTAATTCGGTTTTCGTTCAGCACTCTTTGGAACTGTTGCTTTTTGTCTGTGCACTGCGTCATTTCATGTGAGCCGCTCGATGTACATGCATCGAAGGTTCACAGCTGTGCTGGTGCCATCTCGTGCGATGTCCACGGCTGTATTTAATGTTAGCTAAGACCTGGCACATAAAAGTTTCTCTCACAGTTTCGCTGAGTTTGTGCCAAACACCACCCTGACCATCTCATCTTCCTCTGCATAAGCACAGTCCTTCACCCATGAATATTTAGCGCCAGTGTTTCTATTGGATTGCCGCTGACGCACGGCCTTATATGGGCAGGCACTAAATTACGGGAGGCGTAACTCCGCCTCCCACGGGCATCGAGCAGAAGTCTATTATAGTATATGGACGAAAAAATAGGTTCCAGTTATGACCATTACGCGTAGAAGTTCGAAATGAAACCTGCCCAACTTTTGTAAGTAAGCTATAAGGAATGAGCCTGCCGAATTTCAGCCTTCTACCTGCACGGGAAGTTGGAGAATTGAGTGATGAGTGAGTGAGTGATTGAGTGAGTGCGTGCGTGCTTTGCCTTTTATTAGTATAGATGCATTTAGAATAGCCAGTGGCTCAATGGTGATTGGTCTTGTAATATTACCGAAGGATGCACTATCTTAATCCTTCTAGCTAGAAATTTGGAGAGTATTTTAACATCATTATTCAGAAGTGAGATTAATCTATATGATCCACGTTGCATTAAGTCCTTATTTTTCTTAGGAAAGATGGTAATTAATGCTTGGTAAAAAGTTTGAGGTAGAATTTTATTGTCTCTGGCTTCTATAAATGTTGCTCATAAAAGGGGAGCTAACTTAATTGAAAATATTTTATAAAATTCAGCAGGGTAGCTGTCAGGGTCTGCTGCTTTCCCACGCTGATGTGAGTTTATAGCGTCTAGTAATTCTGAGAGTGTTAGAGGTTTACCCAATTATTCTGCACTGAGAGTATCTAGATGTGGTTTTTGTAATGCATCATAAAATGCATTAGATTGTGTCTTGCCTTCTTTAAAATGAGTAGAATATAAGGACTTATAGTAGTTTCTAAATGTGTGCATTATATTTTTGTGGTCAATGACTTTGTCTCTGTCTGTGTTGGTAATTACTGGTATTACTTTGCGAACTTTCTGCTTGTGGATTTGTTGAGCTAAGATCTTATTAGCTTGTGTTCATAGTACAGTGATCCCTCGCTATATCACGCTTCGACTTTCGCGGCTTCACTCTATCGCGATTTTTTTCTCATACACGCTTACGTCACTACGCATGCGCTTTCTGAGTATTTTTATCTAAGCCCTACGATGGCTCCTAAACGTGCTGCTTGTTCTAAGCCTTCTGAGAATAAAACTAAGCGCCGGAGGAAGATGCTTACTATCCAGATGAAGGTGAAACTCTTGTATATGATTAAAGATGGCAATACCCTACAAAAGCCTCCTCACGCATGTGAAAAGACAGCGCCAGCAACTGCCTATCAAGATGTTCTTCAGCCGCGCACCCAGACACCCACTGCCTATTCCTAGTACTTCTTTAGCGGAAGAAGACAACAACGCACCTGCTGAAGATACTGCACCACCTCTGAAGACTCTCCTACTGAGGTCGTGCCTTCATAGGTTAGTGGTTGTGTGCAATTAAATGTACAGTACAATAATCTACTATAGAAAAGCGCTCGGGATTGTCCTTCCGTCCCATGAGTGCAAAGCGTAGTGGTATTCCGCTTATTACAGACTTACTACTTGTGGCTTGAGGTATGAAGCGACACGATGTGAGCAGAGTTCTGGTGCTCTCATCGTTCCTTTGCTTTTGTGCGCGATGCGCTGGAAAAATACAAAAAATTATGTCTCTGGAAATAATTAATGTTGATGGAGTACAAATGCCTCACCGCGTAGTAAATGTCAGGGGAGATGGTGCTTGCTTATTCTCATCTATAGCTTATTTAGTGCATGAAACTCCATCTTTAGCGGTACAGATTCGGGCTGACATTGTACGACTTTGGACAGGCACTTGAGGGGATAAAAAAAAAAGATGTTATGAACGGACACTTTGATGTTCTCATTCTCTACACTTACATGCCTGATGTACACATGGAGCGCACAATAATTGAAGATAAAAGTCGGTCGCCTTAAAAGGCGAGTGCGCCTAGTAATATGATATTTGTAACGTCTAATATGTCTTATTTTCTCTTATTTTGTCTAATATATCGAGTAATACGAGTGTAATGGTGACTAAAGGGTGTTGTTTCATGTCTAGAGGGCTCTAATAATGTTAAAAAACGTATTTAGAAGGTTGTAAACAGGTTTTCTATACTCTAACTGCGAAAATATTTGATTTATAAATAAAGAATCCTACTTCGCGAAAATTCATTTACCACGGTAGAGTCTGGAACGGATTAACCGCGATAAACGAGGGTTCACTGTAATCGCGATTTAAAAACGAGTTGTTCCATTTATTTTGTTGTCAAGTGGTTGAATTCTGATTGCAAAGCCTGTCTTTTACTATAAAGTGTCTCATTTGCAAACCTGTCATGTTCTTGTTCTGTTCTGGTAATTTCACTGGTTAACTCTGATGCTTTCTTGGTTTCAGATTTGTCTTTTTGGAGGAGAGATTAAATAATGTCCTCTTAAAAATGCCTTCAGAGTTTCCCAGAGTACTCCTTCAAAGACCTCTGAGGATGCATTTGTCTCTTAAAAAAAAAAAAAAAATCAGTTTGCTTGGGTATAAATTTTGTACAGTACTTATCATCTAATATTAGGGGGTTTAAGACACCGGCTATGCGATGAATTTATGGGGCATAATGATTGAATTTGGATTTAGAAATCTTAAAGTGTCTGATAAGTTATGATCAGCTACAAACTGTGCAACTATTTTTGTCGTGTTAGATCTTATCACCCCTGTGGTTGAAGACCTATCCAGGTCTGGATTTAAAACATATTTAAACTCCCTAGCTTTTATAATATTATGAGTGTTCACATTAGAAATGGATGCAAATGCATTTTGGATGAAGTCTCTATCATCCACATTGGATGCGTAGATATTTATCAAAATCACTTTACAATGAAATAAATTACGCATAATGAACACAGAATCAGTTACTACATCTGATACCACAAATGACATTGTTCTATTTATTAAGATTGCCACACCTGTAGTTTTCTTTGTATAGCTGGAGTGGAATATTTGGCCAGTCCAATTTCTTTGCAACTGAAAATGATCCTTGCTTAATAAGTAAGCCTCTTGTAAAAATACTATCTTGGCATTTAGACCTGTTAGATGAGAGAATACTTTCGTTCTCTTTAATTTGTGATTGAGACCTTTGATATTCCACCTCACAAAGTACAGTTTGGTCATAGTGACATTGCTTCTGAACTTTTATAGTCTTAAATTAAGGCAGTACATTATTACATATGATAAGTTTAACTTTAGTTTCCAATTTTGCCAGCAATTATAGCTATGAAGCCTATTGTTGCGTTGGTACTTACAATTGTCGGGGTAAAAAGGATATATTAGAAATAGCTTGCTCTCTTTCTCTCTCCCCCCGCAGAAATAGTTCCCATTGGGGGGGGTTGGAATAGAAAAAAAAATTAGAAATTTAATTAAAACATAATAGTAGCCAAGAAGGAAATAGAATGTATAATTATGGCAAAAGTCACATTCCGAATGGACCAAATTGCAGGTACAATCTTCTTTGCCTTGCCAGGACACAATGCAACTCACAATTGTATTTCAAAAAAAGTTGCAATCAATTTTCTTAGCTCTTTTTCTGCTTCTTCCGGAGAAATAAAAATGTAGAACTTGCCTTGAATATTCACTGTCAATTTAGGAGGTTATAGGAGGCTGTATCTGATTTTGGTTTTCTGTAAGCGAAGTTTAATGCTGTAAAATGCTGCACGTTTAGCAGCTATTGCATGCGGGTAAAATACGAATGCAGTTACTTTCAATTATAATCTCTTGCTTCAGTCTGAGAAGTGAAATCAAATTTAATTTAATTCAATCCATATATATGATAAGATGCTGATATCTTGATGTTTGATTTAAAGTCCTCTCCAATTATTTTAGAGACTAGTTCAGCTATGAATTTCACTGGATTTGGACTTTCACGGTTTTCAGGGAAACCTTCAATTCTAATATTATTCCTTCTGTATCCATATTCCAGTGCAGCTAGTCTGTCTCCAAGCACTTTGCATTCAGAATTTGCAGCCGTTACTTTTTCGTCAGAAGTAGATACTAGTTTTTCAACTATTTCAATACAAGTTGGGAACATTTGCTTAACATCTTCAACCCGGGCACCAATGCTGTAAATTTATTCTCAAACTTAATTGCATTTCCTGTATTTTTTACTCCATTTTTTCAGCGTGCCTGTAAAGGTTGCCTCAGAACAATTACTTAAAAAGGCTGTGTATTTCAGACTAATTTTCAAGTGCAGTGCACACAGTAAAATGAAGTGCACTTTTCAGCATGTGTATTATGGTGGGGCAATTCTCGCCATTTAGATGATGTGAAATATAACATCATAATAAGTAGTGATGGCAACACTGTGTTAACCAGTTTTGGGCTTATATATTTCCCTGAAAACAAAATAAATGAAAATAAAGGGTAGGAGATAAGTGCAATTTGGCTAAATACAACTGATGATGAGGAAAAAAAAGACGTACGTAAAAAACTAGTTTTGCAATGGAATGAAATTGTTATCACACATGGTTGAGGAAAGAAAACAACAGAAGTTGCTATCTCTGATGACATTACAGTTTTGGTATGTGTTTATGGAATTTTCTTGCACAGAATGTGATGGGAACAGTAGTCTTCGCTTCAGGACTGCCACAATGTTAGAGAAGAAATTAATAGATGGTTATAAACATTGAATATGTATATTGCTGGATCAATTGAGTGAATTTGACTGATTGAGAACTGGAATAATTTAGGGATTATTTTTGCAAAGCAAAGTTGTAAGTTTTCTCCCATGACTCAGTATATCTGGGGTTGGTGGAATGTCAGTATAGCCTAAAAATATACTGGGGCTGGTTTCGGAGTAGCCCCCGATTCCATTTATGTATTTTTGGTTTTAAAGGCTGTTTGAGTTACTGAGATCCTGTACTTTCGTAAGGAAGTGAGGAGAGATGTCTGTATTTGTAGATTATAAAAGTGTTTAAGCATTTCATTTGTACAGTTTTATAGATAATAAGTTACTGATGGTGTCTAGCTTGTCTGTGTGGTGTTTGATTTTCTTCATCCTGAATTCATTTTAAAACGTATTCATTGTGTCAGGAGGAGTATCAATACTGATGTAAACGATAAAGTTCAAACTGATGTAAAAGAAAAGAAGCTGTTGCTGTTACATATGTGTTCTAAGTAATTTATTCTTGCAGTTCCTCTGGAGCCAATGTTTTGCTTTGGGGTGTGTGTCTGTGTTCTATGTTGTGTCACACACGTGTGAGTAGAAGGCAGCTAAAGGGTCTGAGCAAGTGTAATAAAACATCTGACCAGGGGGCGGCAGAGTGTGCTGACTGTCTTTCTCAGTTTCCTGCAGACCTTTCCCGGGAAATCCTGCAAGGTTCCGCTGCCTCAAAAGACGTCACTTCTGAAGCCGGCCCCTTTGCTGACATCACTTACAAAGCCGGCCCCTTGTATGACGTCACTTCCGAAGCCGGCCCCTTGGATGGTGTCACTTCTGGTTCCAGCCATTCTGATGACATCATTTCCTCTTCAGACCTTTAAAGCCTCCATCTTGGGCTACTATAGTCAGTTATGTTATGGACTCTGTTATATGCACATCGTACTTCAAAAACATAATCTTTTGCAGCTGGTAAAAACAATATACAGATGGCTGCCCCAAACCTTTATGATGTCTTTGGCGTATTATTGTCACAGATGCCATGTTTGTCGTTCAGTGTCAGTGAAACGACTTCTGCTTTTTGGCACACTTTGAGGAATGGTCATAGATGATGTTGGTTTTTTTGGCCAGACAAGGTGAATGACTTTGCTTTGCGAGTGGAATGCAAGATTGCTGTAGAAATTGTCAGTTTTTGTCCTGCCTACATTTTGTGTCCCTCAGCTGACACTTGTGTCATTGTCCTTTAGAATATACTTCACTGTGACAGAGTGTATCAGTTTGTTTTGGGTTGGAAGTTGATTGTGGCAATACCGCTAAGACTTTCCTGTTGATGTCTCTGAGGTTCAATCCATGTCAGCAGTGCTACGTGTACTCTGTGTACCCATGCCTCCATTTTGTTTGCATGCAGCTGTGTAATTCTTGTCAGGGGTTGTACACTATTCTCCCTTTGGTGGCTGCAAAAATGACTTAAAGCCAAAATTTAGGCCTACTGTGAGCTGGACATCTAAATCATGGGTTGCATTGCATGTGTCAGGGCAAAAGCTGTTGATTGCGACCAAAATCAAGCTTCAAAGAGCAGGGGTGCACAAGATTTTGCATGACAGATGGGTAACTCTTAAAGTTGTATATACAATTAAGAATTAAAAGGTAAAGGCAACTTGCCCTTTAATACTGGTAATTGCAAGCAGATGAATATAATAGTTATATTGCTTCTCCACAGTCTCCATGCTGGTCGATGCACTTATATGGTTCTACTAACATCTTCTTTCCTTGGGGGAAGAAGCTTTTTGGCTGCTCCTGAATCCATGTCTTTGCTGCTTCTTTAATCTCATCATTAAAAATGAAGCTGCAACCACTTATAGCCACATTAAATGGAGCGAAGATGTTGTAGTCGCATGATGCTAGATAAGGACTATAAGGGAGATGTGAAAGACATTCAAAACTCAACTCTTGCATTGCATCCATCATTACAACTGCATAGGGACATGCATTGTCATGAAACAGCAAGACTGTTTTGGACAGCATTTGTCTTCTTTTGCTGTGAATTGCAGGTCTCTCTCTCTAAGTATTGCACAGTACGTTGCAGTGGTCACTGATCGTCTATGCACCTGTAAATGTGCCAGAATAGGACTCTTCGTGTTCAGAAAGGAAATCATCATACTTTTCTTGATTCAGAGCTGTCGTTTTAATGCCTTATTTACTAGAGAATACGGATGTTTCCACTGCATGTTTTTCTTTCGCGCTTTCTGGCACACAGTGATGAACTCATGTCTTATTTCTGGTGATAATCCACTCCAAAACGCTTAGATTTTCTTCAAAATGTTTCAGGAATTGGGTCACAACCTCGGCATGCAGTTCCTTGGACAGAACAGCAAGCTGTGTGGGTATCCATCTTGTGCAGACTTTACTTTGTCATCATGCACTATTGTTATCTACTTCTGCTGTACAGGACTGTGTTAGACTCTATTGTTAGTGTAAATTGTTTATTGAGTAGTGTCTGTTGTTTTGTTTGGTTTCATGTACAGTTGTGCTCATAAGTTTACATACCCTGACAGAATTTGTGAAATAATTGTGTGTGCCCTTTTTAAATCAAAATGATAACTGAAATCACTCAAATGGGCCTGATCAAAAGTTTACTTACCCTAGAATGTTGGGGCTGATAATAAACACACAAGTTGACACACACGGGTTCAAATTAAGGGTAATTAAGGAAAGGTGTCCACACCTGTAACTTCTTTGATTGTAAATGGAGTCTGTATATAAAGAGTCAATTTAAATTCTTGCAGGACTGTACTGACTTTGCTGGATACCGAGCCATGGGAAAAGCAAAAGAACTGTGAAAGGACCTGGGAGAAAAGATTGTATAAATCAGTAAAAGGATATAAAAAGAGATTCAGAGATCTGAAAATGCTTATCATTAATGTTCACACTCTGATTTAAAAAAAAAAAAAAAAAAGAAAAAAAGTGGAACATTAGGGGTTCTATTGTTACTGGGCCACGGTCAGGTAGCCACAAAGTACTCCATCCCTGTGAAGCATGGAGGTGGATCTCTAATGTTCTGTGGGTGTGTGAACTACATCAGCACAGGTAACTTAGTTAAACTGATAGCAACATGAATGTAGCATGTTACCGGAAAATATTGGAGGACAACTTGCATTCATCAGTCCAGAAGCTACGTGTGGGATGCACTTGGATCAGTGATCCAAAACACAAGGCAAAGTTGAAATATCAGCTACAGCAGAAAAAAGTGAAGGTGCTGGAGTGGCCATCACAGTCTCCTGACCTCAATTTCATTGAGCCACTTTGGAGAGATCTCAAATGTCCAGTTCATGCAAGGCAATCCTAGAGTTTATGGGACCTGCATGCTTTTCACCAAAAAGAATTGGCAGCTCTACCACCTGAGAATATCAAGAGCCACATCCACAACTATCACAAAAGACTGCATACCATCATTGATGCTAAAGGGGGTAATTAACAGTAGTAAGAACTAAGAGTATGAAAACTTTTGAACAGGGACCATCTTACTATTTTCCTTATTACTACGTTTTGTTTAATGGTTGTGCTATTCTGCGATGCCTTATATTTTAACTTGGATTCCATTAAAAGTAAATGAAATGTGTTTTGCCTGATCAGTCATCTTTTACTTTAAGGTATATGGTACACATCTTAAAAATTCTGCCATGGTAAGTAAACTTGTGAGCACAACTGTATATACTGTGTACATTACTCTTTAATGCCTTAACATCTTCCCACTAAGGTATCACTGTTACTTTAAACTATTCGACACAACACCTGTTATTTACTTACAGACATGCCCATTTTAGCTAATAGTTTCGTTCCCGACTCGCCTCACCTTGCCCTGTCAACGCTTTAACAAGCAAGTTTTCAAACACTTCTCCAAATACTCAGCTACTTTTGCTCCTGTGCAGAAAAAAAGCTTTAAAAATTTACACACTGCTGCTTGGCAGCAACCAAAAAGCAAAGGACTTAGGATCAAAATTTATAGTTTAATTAAGTCTCACACAGCAGTAGCAAAACACACTCCACACTTCTTCTTTTTCCAATTTATCTCATTAAGATGACATCAGCATGTCACAGTCTCCCAAACGGGTTCAGATTAAAATAAAAAAAATGTAAAGTATAGTGCAAATCTTACAAATTCTGCCAGGGTATGTAAACTTATGAGCACAATTGTATATAGTATTGTATATAATTTTTTGTATATGAAAAAAATTATCACTGTCCTGGCACTGGGGAGGGCTTTTGCATACGTGTTTTTGTGTAATATTGTTTAATTTTCTCTTCATTATTTTGTGTATATGTTCTTTATCAATAGTTGAGCCACTGGTCAGTGTCTCTATGTGAATCTTAACATCTTGCAACTGCTACACATTTTTTTAAATCATTTAAATGATGTTTTCCTTAATTGTAAATTGCCAGATAAACTTAACTGTTCCTTTATTAAAGTAAATTTTTCTTGTGGGTCATTTACAAGGGATTTGATACTGTGTGTTTATTTTTATTTTTCACCAATTGATAGTAGTGGAATTTTTGATGAGAGGAAAAATGGGTCAGCAATCAATGCTGCCATGTGAGAAAGTTACAGTTTTACAAAGTTTCTGTTTAAACCACACTTTTATTTTAAATCAGACTCATTTCATATAGTGGACGTAGTTTTTTCTTAGACCAATTCTTTGGGTATGTTTGTATGTTTATGAGCGTGTAGGATGTGTAGTGACTTTGCAATGCCCCACATACATATACTGATTTGCATTTTTAAGTACAGTCATACATGTTGTAAGGAATTTCTTAAAAAATCTTGTACAAGATTACATTTTCCTCTTTGCCAATAGCCCTCCACATTGTGCTATTGGATAGTCAACTCTCAGAGAAATGCAATTCACACTGAATCAACATTCCATAATGTGTTTCTTTCAGATTGGGTACAAAGTGTGCCAGATTTCAGACAAATTCCTACCAACATTTCACACAATATGTTACTTCCAGATTAGTTACAAAGTCTAGCAGATTTCAAACAAATTTCTTTTTGTTGTCCCTGTTGACGATAAAATGTACATGTGTAACATTTATTTATCATTTTAAATGATTTGTGGTCTTTTGCGATTATATGGTTACATTTCTGCTCCAAACTTACAATAGTCTGTTCTAATGACAAGACTGAATCTAAATAGTTATAATTTATTTTTTATATTAGCAGTCATGTTTTGTACTTCATTTTCTTATTTGTAAAATATAAAACTATTCACTAATTGGAACATTGTGCATGCTATGAAATTTATAAATCATTAATATTTTTGCTTACAAGACAAGCAAGAGAAACTGCTGAATAGAAGGTAAGTGATTTAGATGTCAACCAGTTAGATGTCAACCAGAAACAATTTTCTTAATTAGAAAACCTAAGATGGCATACTTTAAGCAAAAGGGTCAGTGCCATTAGAAATGCTGTTATCACTTATAATACAAAAAATGGTCAATAATTACATGCTTATTCTAATATGATATATATATTTTCACAGGTAAAGGATGCCATTGTTTCTACTGACTTTAAACCAAACTGTGCTATGGTTTCTTTAGATTTCTTGATTCGGCACTCTTACCTGAGTCCTGACTCTGGTAGGTGATGTTCAAATGCTTATATCTTCATTATGAGTTAAATTAAGTGTATGTATTATGGCAGGAGTGATCTTACATAGAAATTACTAAAATAAAAGCATATTTAACATGTGTAAGTAAAGTACCAAAATGACCTGCCCTAGGGCCATACTTGAGAAAAATTCGAAGTGCCTAAAGAGTTGACATTTGCTATACAGTAATCCCTCCTCGATCGCGGGGGTTGCGTTCCAGAACCCCCCGCGATAGACTAAAAATCCGCGAAGTAGAAACCATATGTTTGTGTAGTTATTTTTATATATTTTAAGCCCTTACAAACTCTCCCACACTGTTAACATTATTAGAGCCCTCTAGACATGAAATAACACCCTTTAGTCAAAAGTTTAAACTGTCCTCCATGACAAGACAGAGATGACAGTTCTTTCTCACAATTAAAAGAATGCAAATAGAGCTTCTCTTCAGGAGCAGAGAATTTCAGAGGGAGAGAGAGAGAGAGCGCTGGCAAAGAAAAGCAAACAATCAAAAAATCAATACTTGTGTTTTTAAGTTTGCCGCGGCATTTTAGAGGAGCCAGGATCTTCTAAGCAAACAGCCTCTGTGCAAACAGCCCTCTGCTCACATCTCCTCCGTCAGGCGCAGAGAACGCCAGAGAGAGAGCGAGATTAAGCAACAATCAAAAATCAATATGTGTGCTTTTGTGCTTTTAAATATGCCGAGCACGCAATAAAGCGCATTTTTAGAGGAGCGTCAGTATCTTTTAAGCAAACAGCACCTCTGCTCACAGCCCATCCGTCAGGCGCAGAGAATGTCAGAGAGGGTGAGAGAGAGGCAGAGACAAGCAAACAATCAAGCTCCGCGCGGGATGCATATCTTATAGCATTGAGGAGTTTTAGTTAATATGTAATACATGCTCTGATTGGGTAGCTTCTAAGCCATCCGCCAATAGCGTCCCTTGTATGAAATCAACAGGGCAAACAAACTGAGGAAGCGTGTAGCATAAATTAAAAGACACACTGTCTGCAGAAATCCATGAACCAGCTTAAAAATCTGTGATATATATTTAGATGTGCTTACATTTAAAATCCGCGATAGAGTGAAACCGCGAAAGTCAAAGCGCGATATAGCGAGGGATTACTGTATTTGAATTTTCTTTGTTAGTATTTAAGTTTATTTTTAATCAGAAAAACTAAGATGAAACAAAATGTTTGTCTTTGATATTAATGTTATGAAGTCACTTTTCCTGACATTCCACTCCTGTCTTATGTTTCTTTTTTTGCACATCTTCTTAGAGGTACAGAGAACATTAGTCTTTTTCTGCTTAATCTAGGAATCTCATGAATACACAATAGCATCTTTTTTAAACCATTGAGAGCATGGATTCCTTGCCAGTTATTTTTTCATAATTTAGGGACACCATTGAAGCTGACCACAAGTTATATCTCAGTGTCTTCAAATTCCTTAAGTTCTTTTCTCGACATATTTAGGCACTCTGAGGCCAAATCAGACAATAAATGAGTATTACCACCATATAAAGTTTTCATTTAGTATAGGCGAATTATAACATAACATTTTTCTGCCTGTTTAAGTACATTCAGGAGTGTACTGGCTGGAGTCTGTCCTAGCAGCAGTGTGTTCAAGACATACAGCAGTTCTGAACCCCTTCTCCCACAAGGGACAATGTGGAACCACCAGTTAGCTAAGCAACACATTTTGTCTATGTTTTCCCTTGGGGTGTTTGCCTTAGCAATGGTCTTTGTTAGAATATACTTTGCTAACAGTAGCAATACTGTTCAGCTCCTCAATAACCTACAATATTTCAAACATTTTTACATTGTTCTGTGTTATCTAGAACACCTCCATAGGGCAGGTGCTCAGGTGCATCCTCACTAGATCCTGAAACCCCATCAACTGTCTTATTTCAGTCTAAAGGAGCAGCTGCTGTGTTCTAAGATTGTTGTATAGAATTATGTTTTCCTCAAATATCTTAACCTGTTACTGAGATTGAGCCCAGGTCTGTGCAATGATCACAATTTAGTTATTTGTCATTTTTCTAGTCACTATTAGAGCATATGGTTTGTCCAATGACTTAGCTGTTACCTGACCACCACCTAATAATTGGTTGAAGAATTACTGCTGCTACTTGTTCAGTCTTTTGAGTGATCTCACAATCACCTTTACTCGTATTCATTACCAGGATGAGAAGATACTTTCTCACTGTAAGCAATGAGTAAGTAGCCAACCTAAATTAGAATTTAAATCACTGTCTTCTGAAGGTGTGGTTCTTATCTCTATTACATTACATACTAAGGTGAAATGCTTCATTGGTAAATTATTCAGTAAATCACAGTCAGTTGATAAGAGGACACCTTATCTGCAGATTTCAAAGATTCAGTCCATTGGTCCCTAAAATACTGTAGATACTCTTTCAGTCATGCTGTTCATTGATATCCCATTCTTGATTATTAAAACCAGAACAGAAAGAAGATGCAAGTTTGTTGCAGTCCAGCAACACCTTAAAAAGATTTGACCTAATGCAAAATACACTGATGCAGTTAGCACTTTGTTCTAGTTCATCATATTGGTGGAATAGTGGTAGAAGATTATGTTTGATGATGGAACAATTGCAGCACAGTAAAATATGTTAAAAGGGCAGGCAGAAAATCCATAGTAGGTGATGAATCTGAAATGAGAAAGGGAGTCAAAAAATTTAGATGCTTGGATAAAACAAATGGAGGAAAAGCAGAAAAGAAGAACAGTGAGCTAGAGACAATAAAGTTATAAATCATGAATTGCAAGAAGAACACAAAATTGTGAAAATTCGTCAAGGTATTGTCAGATCTTTAGCACAGTTTCCCACATTTAGTTTACCAATGGGGTGAAACCATTTGCATTTTGGTATTTAGTTACTATCAAAGCAATTTATACTCGGAGTAGCTAGTAGCTATGTACCTTTATTGCTTAAGTCAGCAATTTATATTCTTACTAGGCATTTTTTCACATACCGGGTATGCTGTACATTATTTCTATTATGACAGCAAAAATATATTATGTTTACTGTTTGTAACACAGTATGTCATTATTTTTAATTTTGTTTATTTTAGAGTCATATTACCAGGAGCTTATATCAGGCCTTCACCAGTCTGTATGACAAGAAGCAAAACAGAAGATAAATTAATTCTGAATATCAAGAAAGAAATGCTATGTTGGTATAGGTTTGCAAATTATTCGGCATTACTTCATCTCCACATTTAAAACGTTTTGATTTTTATCCACTTCCTAACCTTTTTTCCTGTTTTGAGCGGCATGGTCAACAAGTCAAACCGTTCAGAACTCAGCGGTGCCTCCACTAGACCTTGTCAGGGGCATATCAGTGTTCACATATAGGTGAAGCAAGGAAGATGCAAGTCTCTAGTAAAGGTACCAGCTGAATAGTCCCATTACCAAAGTATGTTAGGAGTTCAGTGATAGAACAATGACTGTCTGATAGCCACAAAGAGTTGTATGTCTGAGACCCAATATATTACTCAAGACATTATTAACAAGAGAATGAGAAATGTTAACTCTCTGTGTGGAGTCATGTTTTTGGCTGTGGTCTGTGGGTTTATCCCATTCTGAAGATGTATCAGAATTGTCCAGTTATGTGAGTATGCTGTATGAGGTGTAAGCAAAGGTTGAATGTTGCCTTGTGTGCACAGCAACCAATTTAAAGTTTTCTTCCCCTGCAGTCCTAACCATGGAAAAACAAACAGCTGAAAGTTGGTACACTGTATTTCCAAATGTATGTGGAGACCTCTCCAAATTATTAAGTTCAGATGTCTCTGCAACACCCATGATTAATTAACAGTAGAATGGGTCAGTATTGAAGAGGTATGTGAGTTCAAAATTAGAATCCCTGAAGCATGCAAAAAAACTTGTAATCCAAGGCCACATTAAATTCCTTTGCACCTCTCCTCATCAGCATCTTTTGTTGTATAAATGTGTCAATCAAGCAGCCTGCTAACCAATCTCCCCACCAGCACCGCAACTCAACTCTGGGAAAATGTTCTGCTAGCTCAAGTCTTGATTATCTGAGTGTCTGTTGCCTGGAGTTGTATAGGGTAAATCATATATCGTTATTTGGAACACATGCATTTCATTTGTGTTCCATGTCTACAACAATCTGTGTAAATGTAGGATGACAGGAAATGCAAGAAATGTTGAACACATAGCTAAAAGAGAAAGTTTTTGCATGTTAAAGTAGCACTAACAGCAACATTTTGACATGAAGTGTATAATGTGTGAAGACTTGAAGTCCAAATATCAAATAAAAACTTTCACAAAAGCTACATGTATAACAACACAAATGCACATGTTTTCAAGAATATAAATGAAGAAAAACAAATCTGGTTATGGTACAATGCTGACACAACCGCGTGGGTGGTGCAGCAGTAAGAACTGCTGACTCATAATCAAGAGGTCATGGGTTAGATTCTGGGATCTTCCCAGAATTAGCATTTTGAGTAGTGAGCTGCTCTTATTGTTACTATTATACAATAAAAACATACATTTGATTTGAGTCTGTAACAGCCAGTGTAAATTTATGAAATTTACAGTGCATCCGGAAAGTATTCACAGTGCATAACTTTTTCCACATTTTGTTATGTTACGGCCTTATTCCAAAATGGATTATATTCATTTTTTTTTCTCAGAATTCTACACACAACACCCCATAATGACAATGTGAAAAAAGTTTACTTAAAGTTTTTGCAAATTTATTAAAAATAAAAAAACTGAGAAATCACATGTACATAAGTATTCACAGCCTATGCTCAATACTTTGTCGATGCACCTTTGGCAGCAATTACAGCCTCAAGTCTTTTTGAATATGATGCCACAAACTTGGCACACCTATCCTTGGCCAGTTTCACCTATTCCTCTTTGCAGCACCTCTCAAGCTTCATCAGGTTAGATGGGAAGCGTCGGTGCACAGCCATTTTAAGATCTCTCCAGAGATGTTCAATTGGACTCAAGTCTGGAATCTGGCTGGGCCACTCAAGGGCATTCACAGAGTTGTCCTGAAGCCACTCCTTTGATATCTTGTCTGTGTGCTTAGGGTCATTTTCTTGCTGAAAGATTGAACCATCGCCCCAGTCTGAGGTCAAGAGCGCTCTGGAGCAGGTTTTTGTCCAGGATGTATCTGTACATTGCTGCAGTCACCTTTCCCTTTATCCTGACTAGTCTCCTAGTTCCTGCCACTGAAAAACATCCCCACAGCATGATGCTGCCACCACCATGCTTCACTGTAGGGATGGTATTGGCCTGGTGATGAGCAGTGCCTGGTTTCCTCCAAACATGACACTTGGCATTCACACCAAAGAGTTCAATCTTAGTCTCATCAGACCAGAGAATTTTGTTTCTCATGGTCTGAGAGTCCTTCAGGTGCCTTTTGGCAAACTCCAGGTGGGCTGCCATGTGCCTTTTACTAAGGAGTGGCTTCCGTCTGGCCATTCTACCATACAGGCTTGATTGGTGGCTTGCTGCAGAGATGGTTGTCCTTCTAGAAGGTTCTCCTCTCTCCACAGAGGACCTCTGGAGATCTGACAGAGAGACCATCGGGTTCTTGGTAACCTCCCTGACAAAGCCCCTTCTCCCCCGATCACTCAGTTTAGATGGCCGGCCAGCTCTAGGAAGAGTCCTGGTGGTTTCGAACTTCTTCCAAATATGAATGATGGAGGCCACTGTGCTCATTGGGACCTTCAAAGCAGCAGAAATTTTTCTGTAACCTTCCCCAGATTTGTGCCTCAAGACAATCCTGTCTCGGCGGTCTACAGACAATTCCTTTGACTTCATGTTTGGTTTGTGCTCTGACATGAACTGTTAACTGTGGGACCTTATATCGACAGGTGTGTGCCTTTCCAAATCACGTCCAATCAACTGAATTTACCACAGGAGGACTCCAATTAAGCTGCAGAAACATCATAAGGATGATCAGGGGAAACAGGATGAACCTGAGCTCAATTTTACTTTACAATTTAATTTTAGTGACTTCATAACTTATGTACATGTGCTTTCTTAATTTTTTTATTTTTAATAAATTTGCAAAAATCTCAAGTTAACTTTTTTCACGTTGTCATTATGGGTGTTATGTGTAGAATTCTGAAGAAAAAAATGAATTTAATCCATTTTGGAATAAGGCTGTAACATAACAAAATGTGGAAAAAGTGATGCGTTGTGAATACTTTCCGGATGCACTGTATGGTACTTGTAAAGGTTAGTGTTTTTTTTTTTTATTCAGTTTTATTCTCTCAGTCACATTTTTGAAAACATCACTGTTTGAAAATGATATGCCATTTGAACATAAGTTGTCATTTGAACATGTTTTTTTTTTGCCTGTACTCCGCGTTTGCAGACAAACTTCTTATTTTTGTGTGCATACACCGTCAGCATGGCACTGCCAGATCTAAGCAATAGCGTGGAGAGTAGTTTGCGTACTGAAGTGACTTTAGGTGCAGGTGGAAGTCCCATTTTACTTATGTTGCTAAACAGAGTTGTGTTGTGGTGCAGCAGTCTATTAGCCAGCAAAAGTGCTGTGAAGAAGCTGTCCAAGCTTTATGACCACAGATTTGGAAAGTCTTTGCCCTGGGTTGTAACTCAAAGCACAGCTCTCAACAAAATCTTGCCAGATGTCCAAAATCACAGCAATCCCGGCGTTTTTCAGACGTTCTGCACAGTGTCTTTGTTGTCAAAGTGCAAATTTCCCATGATAGTCTGATAGTGGTAAAGGGACATTGCATCTTTGATTGCCGGTACAACAAATAGTTCTGAGCAGGCATCAACCAAAGTACCAACTGTGGTCATTACTGTTCTTGTGAAAAGAATGGAGATAAACTTCATCAACTCAGAGAGGGAGTGGCATGTTTGTTGTACCACGTGAACGTTACTGACAGAATAAAACTGAATAATAATAAAAAAAGCTGTAACTTTTACAAGTAGCCAAAATTTTCACAAGGTGTTACTACAATAAAAACATACATTTGATTTGTGTCTGTAACTATGGGGGTAAGCCCCCCTGGCACCTTTGGCGCCCAACCCCCAGTTTCAGCCTGTCTGCCACTCGCACTGTGAATAGGGGGGTTGAACGCACCCCAATGAGACGGGGTTGCTCCGAAACCCCCTTTTAAATGGTGATACAATGGAAAACAAATACAGTTTTCTTTTTATCTCCTCTTTGCTCGACCAGCTGCTGGTGCCGTGCCGCATGATCTCATGCAGCGCTTCAAACATTTAAAAGCATGTACAGCAGCTGTCCTATTCTTTGTCTTTTATTTTTGTCCCCGGGTGTGGTTAAATCCATTGGCATATCTCATCTTGTGGGACATGAGTTTTTGATATTTTCTAGTTTATAATTTAAAAACAGAATGAGAATCTGAAAATCTAACAACATCACATTAAAGTTTTATAAATTCTGAAAAGAATGATACCAAACGTATATATGTAGGTTTTAAAATAAGCCCAATTTAAAGCGTGACAAAAAAGTCACATAAAAAGTCACATAAAATTGTTGACAAAATTGTTGCACTTTTAGGCTTCGTTATAAAGCAGCAGTTCTTACCTTTGCACCATCCAAGAAGTGATACTGCATGCTCTGATTGGTTAGCTTCTCAGTCATCCGCCAATAGCGTCCCTTGTATGAAATCAACTGGGCAAACCAACTGAGGAAGCATATACAGGAAGTAAAAAGACACATTGTCCGCAGAACCCGCGAAGCAGCGAAAAATCCGCTTTATATATTTAATTATGCTTTCATATAAAATCCGCGATAGAGTGAAGCCACGAAAGTCGAAGCGCGATATAGCGAGGGATTACTGTGTGTATATATATCTATACTAATAAAAGGCAAAGCCCTCACTCACTCACTCACTCACTCACTGACTCATCACTAATTCTCCAACTTCCCGTGTAGGTAGAAGGCTGAAATTTGGCAGGCTCATTCCTTACAGCTTACTTACAAAAGTTGGGCAGGTTTCATTTCGAAATTCTACGCCTAATGGTCATAACTGGAAGGTATTTTTCTCCATTAACTGTAATAGAGTTGAGCTGGAAAGGCGGGGGCGGAGTTTAGGTGTGACATCATCACGCCTCCCACGTAATCACGTGAACTGACTGTCAACGCAGTGCGTAGAAAACCAGGAAGACCTCCAAAAAGCGCTTAAGAAAACATGCATTATATAATTGAGAAGGCAGCGAAACAATAAGAAGCGAGCGAGTGACATATACTACCATATTCATGAGTGCTGCTACCTCGGAAAGAAAGCAAGGTGTAAACCTAAACTTTAAATTAAGTTCATAGACAGGCTACCGCTGGTGTTTGACATACCCACAGGTAATGCGGGATACAAGTTTAATGAGAGGACGCAGGATATAAACAAGAGTTTTGATCACTTTGTAACTAAGTTAAAATTGTAGGTGAAGGGGTGTGCTTATGCAAATTCCGAGACTGTGTTTGTGGGGGATTGACAGTTAAGGCGGGTGGGGGAGTCACGTCATCATCTCCCCTCCCATTCATCTCATTTCGCTCTGAGCTGAGCTCCGCGGCTAACGCCGTCTTCCGAAGCAACTTCGTCAGACTGCCACCAAATACAGAAAAATCCACAAGTTAATACACACGCTGTCAGATCACCAATTCAAGCTTTATTAATAATCGATTCGCCATCAATAATTGTTTTGGTAAAGCCATCCTCCTTCCATTTTATAATTTTTCCACCACTAGCCATGATTAAATGAACGGTAAAAAAGTAAGAGCAAAGCGAGGGTGACTTATTTAGGCAGGCATATATATGACAGCAACACTCATGACAAAGTCAATCATGTTACATTATTATTAAAATGTTTCCTTTTCTTTTTCATTACTTCTTTAACACACTACTTCTCCGCCAGGGCGTGGTATATTATATATATATATATATATATATATATATATATATATATATATATATATATATATATATATATATATATATATAATATGAATGACCTCAAAAGAGCGCTGAGACTTTTGATATCATGAACGTGTCTGCAAAAACTGGGGTCTCGTGCCCAGCAAAAGTCGAGCAGCCAGCGCGTGTGCATAGCTGTGCTGGCCTTTGAGACGCTGACTGCGCTTCTGCCTTAAGTCAAAGTGAGCACTTTTAATTTTTTTCATCCTCCCCCTGCGGTATAGCCCAGACAAGTGCAAACACGGGACCCCTTTTCTACACCACGGCAAAATAATATTAAGGCGATTCACACTTTCTTTTGCACGTATACAATTATGAGGTCCTCAGCTCGGATTATGAAGACACACACAGGAGTGGAGGACTGACAGTGCCATCACAGCCGATTAATGGCGGGGCGTCTCACCAGTCTACACAAGACCCACCGCGACTGTCCCCAAAAGGCGATCATAACGTCAGCGAACACATCTCTCTATACTATATAAAAGAAAACAACTTTCCTTTCTTTACACCTTTTTTCCTTTTATCCCAAACCAAAGCCTTTCTCTCTTAACACTGCAGTAAGGACACAAAACTAATTTTCTTTAAATGCCGGTAAGGCACATTACCAGAGGCACAAATTTGAACGTTCACATAGAAAATGTAATTTCAATGTACCTGTACTTCTAAAAAGCGTTAATGTTTTACTGTTTAATAACTTATAGACTATAATTTATTATTTTTCCCTTGCACTCAGTGACCAAACCTATACACACACATATAGACACATACAAACATACACACAAGTATATGTATGTGTATATATATATATATATACCCTCAACACACGTCAGACACATACATACATACACACATATATATAATTTGTGTGTCTGTAGTCCTTTTATGTATGTATGTCCTTATTCCTTGTGTATATATGATGTAGATAGGTATGTATGCATATATATATATATGTGTATATGTAGATATGTATATAGATATGTAGATATGAAGATATGTATGTGAGAAAACAGTAAAAAGGAGGCATGTCAGACGTCATTACCTGTCTGTACCGCCAAATCACATCATGGTACATTTTCTGATGCAGTCCGTCTTTTCTTGGGCGAAGTCATAAACAGCTGGACACGGAACGCCACCTTTCTGAAATCCTTCTACGAAAACATTATAGACTTGAAAAAGGTGAGGTTTCTGGCGATTTTCCTGTGTGTGTTGTGGCGCTGTCTTCCGGTATTCTGTCCACAGTAAAATTTTTCCAGGTCCTCTGCCAAACTGACGGCCAGAGAATCCTGCCGAGCTACGCCAACTGTAACAGAATAAGATGCTTCTCGCACCCTTGTACCCTCAGACACCACGTCAGACACTAGGTAAAAGTCCAATACTTATATTTATTTTATAATAAAGTGCACAAAGCACCCTCTACTCCCAAATACTCCAATAGACAATAATCAATAACAAATCCTCCACTCCCAGACGCTTAGCCACCCTGCCTCCCAACTCAGCTCATCGTCTGGGAGCTCCCATAGTCCTTTTATGTTCCCTGACCCGGAGGTGTTCCTTCCCAACAGTCCACAAGTCCTTATTCCTTCCGGGTCAGGGTAAATAATGTTTCTCACCCGGAAGTCCGTCGCTCTTCCTATGACGAACTTCCGGGTCATAGGCATGAAGAATTCTTGGTCCTCCCTGCAGCTCCCTCCTCGTGGCCCCTATGGCATCCAGCAGGCGGTGCACAAAAACTAACTTTGTGGTACATTTTCTGATGCAGCTACCGAAAACAACTTTGTGACGCTGCCGCCAAATACACAAAACAATTACTTTGACAATCATGTTACATTATTTTTAAAATGTTTCCTTTTCTTTTCATAACTTCTTTAACACATGACATCTAAGCCTGGGTATTTTGCTATATATATATCACCGCGACACTCATAACAGTGACAAAACAATTACATTGACAATCATGTTACGTTATTTTCCTTTTCTTTCTCTTTCCTTCTTTAACACACTACTTCTCCGCTGCCAAGCGCGGGTATATATATATATATAGATAGATAGAGATATATATATGGATAGATATGAGAACAACACTCATATCAATGACAAAACAATTACATTAACCATGTTATGTTATTTTTAAAATTTTTCCTTTTCTTTTTCGTACCTTCTTTAACACACTACTTCTCACAAGCTGCGTATTCTGCTAGTGTATATATATATATATATATATATATATATATATATATATATATATATATATGTATGTGTATATATGTATGTGTATATATGTATACAGTAATCCCTCCTCGATCGCGGGGGTTGCGTTCCAGAACCTCCTGCGATAGATGAAAATCCGCGAAGTAGAAACCATATGTTTGTATGGTTATTTGCATATATTTTAAGCCCTTATAAACTCTCCCACACTGTTAACATTATTAGAGCCCTCTAGACATGAAATAACACCCTTTAGTCAAAAGTTTAAACTGTGCTCCATGACAAGACAGAGATGACAGTTCTTTCTCACAATTAAAAGAATGCAAATAGATCTTCTTCTCTTCAGGAGCAGAGAATTTCAGAGAGAGAGAGCGCTCGCAAAGAATAGCAAACAATCAAAAAATTAATACCTGTACTTTTAAGTTTGCCGTGGCATTTTTTAGAGGAACGTCAGTATCTTCTAAGCAAACAGCCTCTGTGCAAACAGCCCCTCTGCTCACATCTCCTCCGTCAGGCGCAGAGAACGTCAGAGAGAGAGAGTGAGATTAAAGCAAACCATCAAAAAATCAATAAGCGTGCTTTTGGAAGCATTGCGATAAAGCAGCATTTCTTAGAAGTGCATCCGTATCCACTAGGCAAACAGCTTCTGTGCAAACAGCACCTCTGCCCACAGCCCCTCCGTCAGGCGCAGAGAATGTCAGAGAGGGTGAGATAGAGGCAGAGACAAGCAAACAATCAAGCACCGCGCGGGAGGCATATCTTATAGCATTGAGGAGTTTTAGTTAATATGTAATACATGCTCTGATTGGGTAGCTTCTAAGCCATCCGTCAATAGCGTCCCTTGTATGAAATCAACTGGGCAAACAAACTGAGGAAGCATGTACTGTACCATAAATTAAAAGCCCCATTGTCCGCAGAAATCCACGAACTAGCGAAAAATCCATGATATATATTTAGATATGCTTACATTTAAAATCCGCGATAGAGTGAAGCCGCGAAAGTGGAAGCGCGTTATAGCGAGGGATTACTGTATATCACAGCGACACTCATAACAGTGACAAAACAATTACGTTACATTATTTTCAAAATTTTTCCTTTTGTTTCTCTTTCCTTCTTTAACACACTACTTCTCCGCTGCAAAACGCGGGTATTCTCCTAGTATATATATATATATATATATATATATATATATGTATATATATATATATATTTTTATATATATATATATTGTGGGACGCCCAGGAGGACTAGAGGAGGGCTTGTGCCTCCTCCAGACCGCGAGGGGGCGTCCATCCTGGTTATGTTGGGGGCTTCGGGTAGGGGGCTTGGAAGCCCAGCCCTGTAGGGACCCGTGGCCACCGCCAGGCGGCGCCCCGATGCCGGTTCATCCCGTGTGGTCCACGGCCGGGGCTGGAGCCCGGCCGGGACGCTTGGAGGACCAGAGGATGGTGTGTGCCTCCTCCAGACCGAGAAGGGGCGTCCGTCCTGGTTATGCAGGAGGCCTTGGGTAGGGGGCTTTGAAGCCTAGCCCTGTAGGGACCCGTGGCCACTGCCAGACGGCGCCCCAGTGCCTATTTATCCCGGGAGCCTGGCACTTCCGCCACACCAGGAAGTGCCGGGGGGAAGATGACAGGGGAGACACGGATGGCTCCCGGGTGCGCAGCCAGCACTTCCGCCACACAGGGGTGTGGCCAACGCTAAGTGCCGGGAAGCAGCTGGAGCCCATCCGGGTTCCCATAAAAGGTTCCGCCTCCCTCCAGTCATTGGTGGATGTCGGGAGGTAGTTGGCAGAGCTGGAGAGAGGACAGGAGGCGGCCAGAGGAAAGGCACAAGGACTGTGAGCCTTGGACTTTGGGGTAATCGGTGCAAGAGGCACTGGGGTTTGTGAGTGTGCACTGGACTTTTATATTGTAAATATTGTAAATAAACAGTGTGTTGGGTGCAAAAAACGATGTCCGTCTGTCTGTGCCCGGGCCAGCGTTCACAATATATATAGCAGAAAATAAAGGAACAACAAATCCGAAGCGCTTGCAAAAAACCAACTCACAAGCAAACAAAAAAGAAAGATTGCAGGAGATCACGCTATTAAACCTAAAGCCTGATCGCTGTAAACAATGTTTTTAAAATGAGTTTTAAGCACAGCAGAAAAAAACATCGCACAAATCCGAACTGCATTTAAAAACCAACTCACAAGCAACCAAAAAAATAACATTGCAACAAATCACACGACAAAGTCCTCCATGTAAACAATTTTTTTAATGAGTTTTAAGCACAAGGAAAAAAGCGAACATTTGAAAAAAAAAAAATGTAACATCGCACCTAATTGCGCTATGAAAAACTCCATCTGTAAACACTTTCATGAGTTTTAAGCACAAGGAAAAAAGCGAACATTTGAAAAAAGAGAAAAATAACATTGCAACAAATCGCATTATTAACTAAAAATTAACTTTTGAAAAATCCGTAATACAAAAACCACCAAGAAAACTAACCTT